>NC_056751.1:623175982-623205982 GCF_019279795.1 Protopterus annectens | reverse complement strand
AAAATAAAAATAAAAAAAATAAATTAATAAAAAAAAAAATGGGAGGGTGGCCTAATGGTTAAGGTGTTTGCCTTACAAACACAAGGTGCAGGGTTTGAATCTCACAAGGGATAATTGGCTAGGCTTAAAATGGCCCACAAGGGCAGTTAGCCTAGTACTGATCTATGAACCTATGAACCTATATGTGGTCAAATAGCAATGGTTCTAATTTCAATAACTACTATCAACCGCTATCCAATATCTTTATGGTAACTGAAGAAGTACTTTACTAACAGTAATGAAAACCCATCAAATTCCTATATTAATTTTATATATATATATATATATATATATATATATATAGAGAGAGAGAGAGAGAGATTCTATATCATATGATCAAAACTTTAGTTAATCAAATAACTAAAGCTCGATCACTAAATGTCGAAGTCCCAAAACCGCAAACGGCAGTTTATATATATATATATATATATGTATATACTTTTTTTAATTCTAATTTAAAGGCATGTTTTTAACCTTATTCCCTATTCCTGTTACTGACGCACTGAAGATTGTACAAGAAATTAAATATATCTAAATTACAAAAACTTCTGCTTTGGGAAATATTAGCAGTAGCTAGAAAAGTAGTAACTGAAAATTGGAAAAATGAAACTACACCATCACTAAAGGAGTTTACTAATATTTCTAAAGCTGTTTGGGAAAAGATTTAAGAAAAATGCTGATTAGAACCACTACATTACTTTGAATTATAATCGCTGCTTGAAACTAAACAGTCTTTTAAAGAAATACAAATTGTATATCTATATGTGTGTATGCATGTATATATATATATATATATATATATATATATATATATATATAAAACAAACAATATATATATATACACACACATGTATATAGGAAGGATTATTATCAAACTGTTGTACCTTCAATGTGCGAATGTGTAATCCTGGGAGCCAGAGTTCAACATTTTAAATGTGCGAAAAAAAAAGTTGAAGTCACAACAGTGAATGCACACTAGCATTCATTGTTGTGGATTTAACGTTTTGAAAGCAGATCGCATTACTGTGGGGATTGGTAAATATACCCTTTCCCTCACTGTAGTGCGATCTCAGAGTCTGTATATATAAGTAACGGGGGTACGGGGGGCTTGCCCCCCTGCAAAACATTAGTAACTCATAACCGGAAGTGTGGTATTTCCGGTAAAGTTGACATTCCTGAGTTGTCAGCTTTACTTAAATACTTTGGTCGGTTATGTATCCGCAGTGGTACAGCGGTAGCATTGTTGCCTCACAGCAAGAGGTTCTCCCATTCAATTCTCGGCTGGAGTGCAGGGAGTGCCTTCTGTGTGGAGTCTGCATGTCCTCCCCGCGGTTGGGTGGCATTCGAAAGACATGCGTAAATGGGCATGTCTTCGTTGAAGGTTGGACATTGAGCTGGCACCACGGCGTTCGTGAAAATCTACTGCCAATCATTAGCAGACCGGTGTTCCGCTGTGGCGACCCCTAACCAGGAAAAGCCGAAAGACAAACAACAACCTTGGTCAGTTACGTGCACAATCAAATATTTTATTTCCAACATTTTAGGTCGGAAATATGAAAACTCGCATTTGTGAGGTGTGAGATTTTGATAGTAAACCATATATATATATATATATATATATATATATATATATATATATATATATATATATATATATATACCCACATGTATGGATTCTTACCTTTACTGAATGGCACATTTATTGACATGAATAATGCCAGCAGGTCACTACACATATGCTGATCATCAATCTCGGTGCATGCAAAAATATTTAAACTAAACTAACAAGAAAATATTGTTTTTTGCAGGGTAGCAAGCCACCCTGAACCCCCCACCCCCTCCCACTAATTATGACTCTAACACTACTAAAAATTACACAACTTTTACTTCAGCAAGATGGGAAGTGTCAATTATGATAAAAAGAACACAAGTGCTTGGAGATGCATCAGGAAAGGTGCATAAATTCAAGCTTCAGTAATTGTGCTCAGTAATTTCTACTTTTTACTACATTTCAGACATTATGAGTTGTGGCATACTGCTCAAGACAGCTGAGCAATAATGTATCTCTTCATATGAGCAGAGAATAAAAAACAGCCAGAGAGAAACTGTATACAGAGTGTTGCAACTTATTTAAATTCTAAATTTACCTGAAGTCAACTGTACCAATGGTGTTATCATTTGCTTACTGCATTCCATAATAGTTCTTGCTAATGCAAGAATTATGTGGTTTGCTGTTCCAAAGCTAAAACTGTCTTTCCTAAAGCACCAAAATAAATGTGTAAGCAACCCCCAACACATGTACTACATACATAAAACATAAACTGCAAGTTCATCTCTTGACTTTGCTACTCTCTTGACTTTGCTACAGTGTGTTGATGTAAGTGTTTTGTAATGTGTTTAGACAACAGGCACTGCAATAAAATCAAACATCAATGTCTTAAATTAACATATAAATGACTTAGCCTCACACCACTCACTGCTGGAAATGCTTTTGTCCCATTCCTTCAGACTCATCAGTCTTTATAGTAGTATATGCATGCCGTTTAAAGGTTTTCAAATTTATTTTCTTGAAGACACAGCAAAAATAAAGTAAATAATCAAAGTGTGCTTACAGATAAGCTTCATGACTTCTTCAGCTCTACAGTGGTGGCTGGTGACATCAAATCAAAGGGGGGCTGCAGGAGACAGCTGAATGGGTGAGGTTAGTGGTAATGGGTGTGGTCAACTTGAAAGGGGAGGGGCTATGCTCGAAACCACAAAAACTGTAACTTTAACTAAATACACTGCCCTGGGTGCCAAACCATCATTATGAGAGTACAAAACTGTAACTTTAATTATAATACGCTGCCCTGGGTGCCAAACCATCATCATGAGAGTACAATCAAGACAAAATGAAGTGTAGAAGAAAAGAATATTTCAATGCATTGACTGCATGACAGCTTACTTAATATCTAGATGGAAACAAAAACGTTGTGAGGCATGAAAAAATAAATTACTTTTTAAATACATTACTGGAATGCCAGTCAAAATCAAGTTTAAGAAAAACAAGCAGCACTCAACTCAAACCACTTCTCCTTGCACTGCAGTTCTAAGTATAATTTATATTCAGCTTTATTAAAGTACCAAGTAACATGTTGAAAGCAGCAATCTCTGTAATACCCCCACTTGTAAAAATGTTTCTTATCGAAAAAAGACCTGCTGCCTGACAACAACTATCTACTTGTTTCATGGGGGAAAACATGATCAAAGTAAAAAATGAAAAGAAAACAAGAAACAAGCTCAACATACATTGCTTAAAGGGTTACTGCACAGGTTATGGACCACAAATGATAGATTGGCTTTCTGTTTAGTTTGCAGGTAAAGCCTGCAAAGATGACTTCAAGTCTCCAACAAATGTAATGAGCTTCTTAAAATAATGTAATCCTGTCCTTTATTACAAATACTGTCCTATGCATTTCAATTGTGCAATACACTGATGATTCCACTCTGATCTGCCAAGCCCCTAACCTAACAGAGCTCCAAGCACTAACCCAAACAGCATTTTCAACCACTGAAAACTGGATGTTCCAAAACCACCTCTCCCTAAATGCCAACACAACTAAGATCCTGCTCTTCTCCCCCTCCAAATCCTCATCTCTTGATAAAAACTCTTTCCAAATAACAAGCCTTAACAACTCCACAATTGAAATGGTAACTTCCACTAAACTTCTTGGTGTTACAATTGATGACCAGCTCAAATTCAATACTCATATTCAACTAAACATCAAAAACACATATAAAACTTGGCCTACTGTATAGAAACATCCACTTTCTGTCCCCTTCCACTAGACTAACCCTTGCCTCTACTTACCTCCTTTCCTCTCTACTATATGGCACTCCTCTGCTCACTAACTTATCATCTACTCTTACCTCCAAATTGGAACAATGCTACAATAAAATCTCCAAATTTGCCACTAAATCCAAATCCTCCCCTCATCACTGCACCTCCCTTCACTCTCTAAAGTGGCTTGAACTCCCAAATCATCTTAACTTTCTCCAACTCACCACAGCCCATAAACAACTGTTCCATCCTACTAACTGTCCTGCTCTTTCCAATATTCTTCAACCATATACTCCCCTCAGATCCCTTAGATCTTCTCACCAAAACCAGATCACAGTACAAAAACCAAAGCACCCAGCAGGTCAACTTCTCTTATCCTTTACCCTTGCTAAAAAATGGAATTCCCTACCCACCTCCCTAAGAACCTGCAACAACCTAGCCAACTTCAAAACCCAACTTTATACTCAACCTTTATCTAAATAAGATATGCAACTGTACTCTTCAACTTACACCAGTCCAATTATCCTCCCCCTTCTTGCCAGGCTAACCTCTATACCTTCCTAATCCTCCTCTAAGCTCAATTAAAATTCTAAATGTATTAGCTACTAAAGCGTTTTTGCACTATATGCTTAAGCTACCCAGGCAAACCTCCTTACCTTCCTCACCTCTTCTAAAATACTAATTGCATAAGCTTCTAAACGTTAAAGTTTTTAATGTTTTAATTTTTCTTCTTTGCTTTTTCATTGCTTTTTATACAATATGCTAATCTTTTTCCCGCTGAACTTAACTGAAATTGTTAATACTTTTTGCTAATTGAGCAATCTGATATTGGTATTGTAGACTATTTTGTAGCCACCTGTTAATTGCAATGTTATCTGTGTCTGAACTCTTTCTTGTAATTAAAATTATTGTCTATGTGAAGCTTTTCTCCCCGGGCCTCCACTGAAAATGGGCTCCCAAGCCCAGTGGACCTTCCCGGTAATCAAACTGAAATAAATAAATAAATAAATACCCAAGGCTTATATGTTAGTTATGTAAATATTCTCTGCATGGCAACAACAGAAAGGCTTTCAATGTTGGCAATTCTTTAACAGTATGCTTATTAAAACTTACCTGCATCTTACAATCTCAGACAAGATTACCTGATGGTTATTAAAGCATTGCTACTTAAACAAAGAGCAACAGGCACTTTCTGAATAATAATAAGCATAAATCAACAGTATAAATATGACAGAAACCAGAACATTCTGCAAAATCAAGGACAGATGAAAAGCCACTGCAGTACTTGTCTCTACCTTGGATGGAGGGGATACTCTACATCCAGAGTCACTACATTGGGGAGTGGGGTGCAACAAGTATGTCACAATTTGAAATGTACCTGGCTGACAGTAATGGCCCTGACACATTTGTCATGCCTCTCAACCTCAGAGCAAGAAATCTGGACAAAGTCATACATAGAAGTGGGACAAAGGCCCAAAAATAAGGATAATTTTTAAATATTGCTCTTATAAACTTAGAAAAATAATAGTATAGTACGTTTTGCATTAGTATGAATTTTCTGAAAGGCATGAAATCTGAAATTGAAATGTCTGTTATTATTTTCTAACTTCAGTCTTTAATGATTTGTCACTAATTCGCCAAAAAAACACAATTTTATGAAAAATGGACCAAAAATGTGATGCAAAAATATAAAACAGCCACACAATACAGCTGGGAACCTGTCAAAGAAGGGACACTTTTTTAATAGTAGTACTGCTAACTTGAGCAGCTGACAACATAAAAGAATCTACATGCATTTTCAGAAATAAAAGTAATCTATAACTCAGTTATTTATTAATTGTAAACCCTCCATGTTTTCTTCCATAACTGCCATTTTGGCGGTGGAGGGATTATTAGGGGAAGAACAACATTTTGAGACAAAATTGGGGACAGTTGAGAGGTTTGGATATGCCTAATTCTATAAAGCAATTTATATGCTTGTACCTCTCAGCCTGTTAATGCAGGAAATCTGGACAAGGCCAAATATATTGGGGGAGCATATAAACAGTACTAAATATTGCTCTTGTATAAACTGAGACAGTTGATAGAACAGGTCTTACTTTAGCATGCATTTTTCTGAAGGTTATGAAGTCTGAAACTCAGTGTATGTAATTATTTAGTGACTTCATTCCTAAATGATTTGCCAGAAAACCACAAATTTTATGAGGAACAAACCAAAAATAAGAAGCAAAAATCTATTCATTCTGCAAAAATCTGAACAGTTGAGAGGTATAGTTCAGCCAGGGCTGTCTTTGAACATGAAACATTACTTGGCTATTTCACCCCATTTAACATAAACACTAATGTGTATACTGCTTTACTTCTGCGATGATATGGACTTCATTTGAAAGTTTTATTTTGCATTTTACAGTGCAAACACTAATAGATATATGCTAAACAAAGCAATGCACTCTCACAATGAAAATAGACTTAGCATTAAAACTTCTCTGCCTTTGAAACTCACATTCATTGAAACAGCATTGAAAGCCCCAAACCAAGCATGTCCAAGGGTCAGCTTCGGTGATTTCTCCTGTCCACCTGGTGAATCTGGGTATACTGGGGCAATGCAGCAATTGCCTCATGTACACAGACAACACTCTCCTCCTACCACCCAACACTACAACCTGTGAGAGATGCACTTACATAGCCAAAATGGAAGCAAAGCTCTCTCCACCCAAGATTGTGCTAAACAGTCAAGAGGAGAAGGTTAACACCCACACTACATCTCAAGCAACACATAGCCCTTCTAAACCCGCACCACCAACACCCACATATAGCAACACTAAATCCACATATGCAGAGGCCCTTAACTGTAACCTGCCCAAGCAACGAAGACCTCTGAAGCTGAAATGCAAACAAACACCAATCACAACCAATGTGTCACATAGTTCACAACACCAGTGTGCCACCCAGCAACAGCCCCTAAGGCAAGACAATGTACCCAACACTTTAGTCATAGGTAACTCTATAGTCCGGCACACTGATGTCCCTCTCACCAGGTTGAATAAGGAGAAAATTACAGTCAGCTGCCTGTCGGGTGCCAGGATCCACCACATAACGCATGCACTCAAGTCACTCCACAACAAGTACAAATATGACTCTGTCATTGTCCATGTTGGAGTGAATGACTTGAGATGTACCTCCCTGAACTACATGAAAAGAGACATGGAAGAGCTCTCGGATCATGTGGCCCAGGCAGGTATGACCCTAGCCCTGAGTAGCATCCTGCCTTCGCCCAGAATTATACCACAATATAAGGATAAAATGATTGACTTCAACAATTGGCTAAGCTTATGGTGTCATTCAAAGGGGATCCAGTATCTGTCTGCCTGGGATGACATGATTGACAGACCACGATGCTTTGCCAGAGATGGTCTGCACCTGTCGCCCCAGGGATTCAGGTTACTGGCTAAGGCTCTTGCCACCCCTATAGTGCCTTTTTTAGGCAAACTTCAAAGGACAAAACCACCACCATAACAGGTTCAAGCATGCAAAATCTGAAGGTAATGCTACTCAATGCTAGAAGTCTAAACCTCAAACTGCACTCTCTCAAGGCACTCCTAAAAATGGAGAACATCGATATCTGTGCAGTAACTGAGACCTGGTTCAAGGCTCCAGAGAGCACCCCCGCAATACCAGGCTACAACTCTTACCACACTTTTCGGCCACCAAACCAGGACCGAAACACTAAAGGTGGAGGAGTGTCAATATTCACCAAGGATATTCACACCACCAGGCTAGTTGGCCAACACAATGTGTCTGAAATTCTCCAAGTGCAACTAACACTAGGTAAGACTGCAATCCAAATTGTAGCTTGCTACATATCCCCACCATACCCCAAGATTCTCACTACACCTTTCTAAACATACTGGAAAATATTAAGATAGAACCAAACACCCTAATACTGGGTGATTTTAACTACGCTGCCATTAACTGGGAAAACTACTCATGTCCCAACAACTTTGCGCAACGGTTCTTGGAATTCATAAATTCCAATGCCCTGGATCAACTAATCCATAGTCCCACCAGGGGCTCCAATATCCTAGACCTGGTCATTATCAACATGGGAAATCAATGCTCCATACCTATGGTCACCCCCTCGTTAGTCAGGTCTGACCATAAGCTAATCACCCTTAACATCCACATCCCACCCCACCCCCAGTAAAGAAACCACCATAAAAACTTCTCCAAAGCCAACTTCATGCTACTCAAGTCAGAAGTGACAAACTTCATAACACCCATGCAGACGGGAACTGAAAGTTCAACTGCTGAATCCTACACTAAGGCACTGTACGAGCACATCCACTCATGCATGAATCGTGCCATCCCAAATAGAACCATAATGCTCTCATCCAAAAAAAAGGAAGCCAATCTGGTGGTCCCCTGCCATAAACAAACTTTACAACAAAAGGAAGAAACTTTTGCAGAAAAGAGGAAAATCCCAGGATGCAAAAAACTCCCTTACTAGCCTCAGTAAGAAACTGAGATGCCTCATAAAATCCTCCAAAGCTAGTTACGAAAATAAAATTGCCAAAGATTCCAAAGACAACCGCAAAGCATTCTATAACTATGTCAAGAATCTAAATGGCAATGCTCAGATCTGCTCTGAGCTAAAACAGAATGGCATTAAATATACTGATCCAAAGGATATTGCCAATATCCTGGCAGATCGATTCAGTGCCAACTTCACCCCTCTCACCCCCTAAATGGCCCATCTCAATATCGGAAGATTGCCAAATTCCAGTAATAACGGCCACACAGGTACAAAACGCACTCTCTAAAGCCAAGAATACAGCATCCATGGGACCAGATGACATCCCGGGCTGTGTACTACATGAACTACAATATGAACTGGCACCTCACCTAAGTGTCATGTTTAATCATAGCCTCACCTCAGGTTTCATGCCCACTGAGTGGCGCAGAGCTACAGTTATCCCAATCCACAAGGGGGATCCACCTTGGATCCCGGAAACAACCGTCCCATCAGTCTGACAAGCCTTATCTGCAAGGCCATGGAGCGTATTATCATGGAACTTATAAACAAAGACATTGGCAACCTTCAAACACTGGACCCCACCCAGTTTGGGTTTGTGAAGGGCCGATCTTGTCTCCTGAACCTGATTGACTTCTTTGAATCAGTCTCCAGAGCCATGGACAAGGGTAAGGTGGTCCACACAGCCTATCTAGACCTTGCCAAGGCCTTTGATACCATCCCCACTCTGGAATCATAGATAAACTTACTAAGTTGGGCATTAATCTCTATGTCACCCAATGGGTTGCTAAATGGCTTACTGATAGAACCCACACCGTAAAAGTAGCCGACTCCAAATCCAGCTCCAGACAAGTGACAAGTGGAGTACCTCAGGGTTCAGTCCTGGGGCGCTCTTGTTTGGCATCTACTTCTCTGAAGTACAGGTCAACACTAAGGGACTCTGGCTAACAAAGTTTGCAGATGACTACAAACTGGGAGCCATTATTGAATCCCCAAATGATGTGGATACTCTACAAAGGGCCTTACAGAAACAGATGCTTGGTGCCAGAGCCATGGGCTCAAGCTCAATGCCAAGAAATGTATTGTTATCCCCTTTGGGAAAAAAATGTATCCATGAATTACCATATAGGTGGCAGTACACTAAACACAGAAAGTGTGATAAGAGACTTAGGGACACAGGTGGACAGTGGTCTCACCTTCGATAACCACATCGCCACAACAGTCAGGAAATCCTTCTATGTGGCACACCTCATCACGAAGGGCTTTTCATCCAGAAAAAAGGAGGTCATTGTCCCACTGTACTCATCCCTCATTAGACCCATTATAGAATACAACGCCCCATTTGGTATGTACCTCTCAAGACATCTGCAACAACTAGAAAGGCCTCAGAAATACCACACTAAAAGAATCACAGGCCTAAAGCAGATGCCCTACGCTGACCGCCTTAAAAAACTCCAGCTATACTCTGTCGCATATCGTCTACTCAGAGGTGATCTCTGCTTAACATACAAGGCCATGCCAAACCCAGAGCTGTTGGACATGCTACACTTAAAGAAATCCCAATCCCTCAGAGCTACACACTCCAGGGATCTAAACCTTGTCATCACAATAAACAAAACATGCTGGAGGGATAGGTTCCTGACCCAGAGACTCCCCAAACTCTGGAATAGATTGCCCATACATGTCAAGCAGAGTGCCTCTTTGGACCTCTTCAAGAGGAACCTTGATGATTGGATGGGAGAAAGGAAATTCACCCCAGGGATCACGTCAGTCACCCTGCTAGACAGAGGTCCAGGAAAGTAAATAATGTGGGAAGAAATAGCCAGGGAATTGTTATGGCTAGGCTTGTATAGGCCTTAGGGCTGATAGCCTAGTACCAACCTATGAACCTATCAACCTATGAATAGTAGTACTGCTAACTTGAGCAGGTGACAAAATAAAAGAATCTACATGCATTTCAGAAATAAAAGTAATCTATAACTCAGTTATTTATTAATTGTAAACCCTCCATGTTTTCTTCCATAACTGCCATTTTGCGGAGGGATTATTAGGGGAAGAACAACATTTTGAGACAAAATTGGGGACAGTTGAGAGGTTTGGATATGCCTAATTCTATAAACACTTCATATGCTTGTACCTCTCAGCCTGTTAATGCAGGAAATCTGGACAAGGCCAAATATATTGGGGGAGCATATAAACAGTACTAAATATTGCTCTTGTATAAACTGAGACAGTTGACAGAACAGGTCTTAGTTTAGCATGAATTTTTCTGAAGGTTATGAAGTCTGAAACTCAGTGTATGTAATTATTAGGTGACTTCATTCCTAAATGATTTGCCGGAAAACCACAAATTTTATGAGGAACAAACCAAAAATAAGAAGCAAAAATCTATTCATTCTGCAAAAATCTGGACAGTTGAGAGGTATAGTTCAGCCGGGGCTGTCTTTGAATTTGCTGCCCCCCTCACAAAATCATGGTCAAATGGAGCCGCCACCCCCACCCCCCTGCAGTCATTCCAATGAAACATTACTTGGCTATTTCACCCCATTTAACATAAACACTAATGTGTATACTGCTTTACTTCTGCGATGATTTGGACTTCATTTGAAAGTTTTATTTTGCATTTTACAGTGCAAACACTAATAGATATCTGCTAAACAAAGCAATGCACTCCCACAATGAAAACAGACTTAGCATTAAAACGTCTCTGCCTTTGAAACTCACATTCATTGAAACAGCATTGAAACCCACATTCAAAGAAAATACATTTTGCCAGTGGCAGATAAATATTAACTTTGGGCTGTTTTCAAATGACAGGCCCCTTGCACACGAAACACACATGCTCTTTCATACACCTTCCTGATTCTATTAAATTATATTCCTTGTACAATACAGTACAGTTTTAAAGGGTGTATTGTTTTAAACATTTTTCCAGTAAACAATGAAACAAAATGCATGCACTAATAATGACAAAACTGCCCAATTCAGAACATTTCCATCATAAAAGTTTACTCAAACTTCTACAGTCCACCAGTATCAGTACATGTGCACAATCTAAAGTCATCTAAATAATTCCACATTAAAGAGATCTGTAACTAATGAAGAGGTTGCTGCTAGCAAATAACTTTATATTTCTTTGTTTCATCTACAAATAAAGTGTCTGTTTCCCTTGAGGAATAAATTGCCTATCTTACAATAAAAAATGATAAGCTAGTAATATTGCAATAGGGAATGGATGGCAAACTGATAACAGGTTCATAGTTACTAGGTATCTTTGCCAAAAAGGAGTGCAGCATCCACCCCCTTTGCAACACAGTACAGTATCAGCAATGTATCTATCTACTGTGGGAGTAGAACCCACAGCCTTCTGCATCCAAAGCAAGAACACTACCTGTTGTGCTATTAACAATGCAAGCAGATTCAGCATAAGCAGCACTAAACTTTTGCTCCCCTGCAGCTCTCAGCTCCTTGTAAAATCTACTCACTCAGCTGTATCTCTGAACTTTGCAGCACAAGAAATCTGGAAAAAGCCAAAATTTATTGGAGGGGGACAAAAGCCCAAAAACCAGGGACACATTTTAAACATTGCTTGTATTATGTTGGAAAGTTGCTAGAATAAAATGCTGTGTTACCACCATACACTGCACTGCCAAGTCATGAACCCAGGACCCTGTGCAAAACAGTCAGAGCAACATACCACTATACCAAATCAGCTGTTTTGTGAAAGAGAGGAAGACTGAAACTTAAATGGCTACCATTTAGTGAATTCAGTTCTCACCATTGATGTCAACCTCTTAGCATAAAACACCTGAACAAAACCAATAATGGGGGAATACATCCCCCAAACATATTCAGTGAATTCAGTTCTCACCATAGCTCTCAACCTCTTAACAAAAAACACCTGGACAAAGCCAGTAATGTGGGAATACAGCCCCCAAACATATTCAGTGAATTCAGTTCTTACCATAGCTATTAACTTTATCACAAAAAACATGGCCAAAGCCAATAATGGGGCAATGTTGTGTCTTTTGGCTTATCCCGATTAGGGGTCGCCACAGCGGAACTCCGGACCGCTAATGCTTGACACACAGAAGACGCTCTAGCTGAGAATCGAACGGGACAACGTCTTGCTGTGAGGTGACAACGCTACCACAGCACCACTACCGCGGGATACAGTTCCAAAAATAGGGACAAATTTCAAATATCCATCTTATAAACTTAGAAAATTGCTAAAATAATAGTTTTCATGTTACCGTGTACTTTCTAAAGAATATGAAGTCTGAAATTCAAATGCTTTTCATTTTTATTTAACATTTGTTAACCAGGAAAGTCTAACTTGGAACAAAAGCCAATTTTCAGCAGAGGCCCAGGGAGAAACACTCCAGACAGACATCTTTGTAAGATGGGAGGACACCCGAGCACCCAGAGGAAACCCAAACAAACACAGGGAGGACATGCAGACTCCACACAGAAGGCACCCCAGCCAAGAATCAAACCAGAGAACCTGTAGCTGTCAGGAAACAATGCTACCACTGCACCAATGCACTACTGACTTTGTAAGGACACAAAAATACAGACACCACAGATTTTATGAGAAACAGAACAAGTATGAGGGAAAAATCTGCAAATTATTTACAAATGGTTGTGGTAGGGAATTCAGGCTCTTGCCACCTGGGCCCAAGCCTGTTCTCTACCTACCACCATATAGCAATTGGGGCATTTTACACACACACACACACACACACACACACACACACACACACACACACACACACACACACACGCACCTTTCTTTTCAGTTCCCTAACTGAGACGAGAAAGAAGGCTCCAGTAACAGTACACACACACCTTTCATTTTAGTTCCCTACCTGAGATGAGACAGAAGGCTCCAGTAACAGTCCCACCTGAAGATGAGAGAGCAGGCTCCAGTAACAAGACCCCATGAGTCCATCTACAGTCCCGCGCAGCCTCCAGTAACAGTTTGCCCATGAGAGCAGGTTCCAATGTCTTCCTGGGGAAGGTTTCCCTGCGAGAGCAAGCCCCAGCCTGCAGATGTTGCAGTCCAGACGTCTTCCATTCTGTGCTGTCATCCCCACATAGACCTCTGGGCTGCAGGGCAGAGATGGCCTTTCTTCCTATCCGGACTGCTGACAAAGCAGTCTGGAGTTCCCAATCTGTGAATCATGCATGCACGGATTTCTGGGACTCGAGAAATTTTTTTTTTTATTTTGTTTTCTTTCCATTTTTTTATTTTGTTTTGTTTTCTTTCTACAGCTGGGGGGGGGGAGCTGCAGTTCTGCAGTCCTATAGCATGAGCTGCCCATGACAGATGTGAAAGTTTCTGAAAAATCTGTTTATGACTGGATTTTCTTTGTATTTTGTGCACTACATTGACAGGGTTAGTTCCACTAGACCAATGCCCTCTTTTCAGGGGAGACCTGAGGAGGTATTCAGACTGACTAGGGAAAATTTGGCCAGGACACTGGGGGACTTCTCCAAATCTTTATAAACACTTGATAGTGCCATAGGACTGTCATTAGTGCTTTAAGAATTCCAAGATGGAGTAAGGAGCAACCATTGTTGCTGGAAAACATTTTGGAGAGAGAATGACAGACAGGTGAAATCCTAATTACAGAGTTGGAGAGTTCATTAAAGGAAGGAGAACCAGAAGAAGGAGAGGAAATGAGCTGGGGTGCTACAGCGGACAGCAGTCAGATAATGAAGCTGGTAATGTGGTAAATAAACAGATTGCAGAAATTGAAAGCAGAAAGGCATGTTTGGCTGATGGAATAATCAGTTTTAAGAATATGTCTCTGAAACTGGGTAATGTGACTTACAGAAATGAAGCAAGTAAAAAACATATGCAAGTATTGTAAGTCAAGAAACAAGAAGCAGAGTGCAAAGTAAAGAGAGGTGTTTGGAAGAAGCAGAAGGGCAGCAGCTTCGGAAAAAAAGACTGATGGTAAGAATAAACCAGTGCTACTATTCAGGGCTAACCTGCTGTCCTAGGTGAAAAGGCTCCATGGCCCCACCCCCACTACCAAACCCATCCTGGCTTGTCACACTATCCTTTTTCTAACACTTTGTCTTGCTCTTCAGGTTTTTTCCAGCAGTTATTCATTCATTCATTCATTCATTCAGTCATTCATACAACATTCTCTATCTAGGCAAGACTGCACTCTGACAACTGTGGAGGAAACAACTGCATTAAAGCTGGAGGTCTGGAGTCTGCAAGGCCCCCAGAACTCAAGAGGTTTCTAGGTGCCCTGGGTATTTTAGTGTTTTTAAACAGCATTTACATCCAGTGATTGCCTGAACAAGAACCATAATCGAAGAAAGACGTTTAGTATTTCTTTTCAACTTAGTTTGTATCTGCATCCCTTCAGAACATCCTAATTAAAAAAGACTTCACTGTAATAACTGCAGTGGAAATAACTTTATTAAGCCAGACTTCTTGGGGATGCTAGACCCCAAGAAACCATGAGGTTTCTAGATGCTCTGAGATGCATTTCAGAGTTTTTTAAATAACATATTCATACAACAATTGGCTTAAGAAAAACATGATTACAGAAACAAATTCAGTCTTACTCCAGCTCTGCTTTTTCCTGCATCCTTTCAGTACATCCTAACTGACCAAGACTAACCTGTAATAACTGAAGTAAGCAGGGGGCTGCTAGACACCCAGAAGCCGTAAGGTTATAGATGCTCGGAGGTGCATTTCACAACTTCCCCAACCTTTTGATCCAACGATTGCCTGAAAAAATATCATGCATGTGGAAAGAAAATTCAATCATACTTTTTTGTTTCAACCAAGCAGTAAGCTTTATTCAACTTTTAATGCTCAAAGTTGACCAAACACCACTTCACAATAAACCTAACAAAGCAAATGCCTGTGAGGATACATATATCTGTGAATAGTACCTGCCCCAACCCAACCTCATAACAGGTAGCCACTTTCTGTGTATCCCCCCATATTGTGCTAAATTGGGATTAAAATTAAGGCATAAATACCCAGTTATATTTCCAGCTACTGCTGTCATATTTATATACAGCATGCCTCCTCATCCCCTACCCCAAATGTTAGCCACTTTGTGTATCCTCCTGATGTCAGACTGAGATAACACTTAAAAAGACAGACAGAACAAAACATATATCCTGTTTGATGGATACAGACAGCATGCTTATTTATTCTTGCTCAAAGGAAAGCTACCTGTATGTGTTCCAGATGTTTTACTGTGAGAAAAATAAATTAAAGTAATGATCACAATAATATTTGCAGCTTACTTCAAACGAGAGAACAGTGCTTCTATAAAGTTATGGTGACCGTCCGTGGACCCCTCTGAAATTTGTGATGAAAGTTAAAAAAATAATGGCCAGACTTTCCACAGTCCAGCTCAAGATATAGTGCCCTCTAAGCTTTGACAGGAATCCATCCCTAGCCTTCCACAGAAGTACAGAGGCCTTCTTGGCACACCTGTGAGCACGGCTGGTTTTCAGACTAGGTGGGGGTCATGGCAAAGATGATTACTAAGCCCATGTCAAAATCCACTTATACAGCCTTGTTATGTGGGGGTCTTCAGCCCCCAAACGTTCTGAATGTTTAGGCATTCTGTGATGAATTTCCACATTATTTTTAAGGAATGGGTGTTAAACAGAGCAAGTGAGAACATGTTTATTTAATTATTATTTATTTATTTGTTGGCATTTGTCTACCGGCTAAATCCACTGGGCCAAAAGAGCCCATTTTCATTGGAGGCATGGGGAGAAAAGCTCCACAAGGAAGTTAGTAAAAAGTACATAGAACTCAAAACAGTTAGTAAAATATAATCAGTAATATAGAATAATAACATTATAAAAGACAGAAAAGGAAGCAAATAAACATACAATAATTACAGATTATTCAAGTTTATAGATACAGACTACCTAAGTAAGCATACATGTATTAATGTTTTATATATTTAGAGATAAAAATTGAGATGAAAGCTGTCCTATCGAAATATATACAAGGTTGGGAAGGAGTATCAGCTGGCACAACAGTGTAAGGAAATGTGTAGTTATTTTATTATCTGATAAAAGTCATAAGACTATAGTAAGGTATGGATTGATAGCTAGCCATGGGTAGATGACATAGTGTTTAAAATGGGGATAAAGGAAGATCTGAGGTGTGGGGATGTAAGTTAATGTGAGTATGACTGTAGGTGTGGGTAATCAGGTTACAGATGGATAAGTACTGAGACATCTACAGTGCCAAAAAGTGGAGAGATGTTGATGCAGAGATTTTTTAAAGGAGATGTTACTGGATGTTCTAATATCTGTAGGGAGAAAGTTCCATACTTTGGCAGCTATGAAGGAATAAAGCATGTCTCCAGCTGGGAGTTTAGGTGTGTCTACTTGCAAAAGAATTTGCTTTCCAGATCTGGGTGGCCTATTACGGTGGTAGAGGGTTAAAACAGAAGAGAGGGCTGGGCAGTCAGAGGGTTTATAACTGATTTTGTGTGCTGTGATTAGTTGTAGATAGGTTAGATAATGTGGAAGTTCAAGCCAGTTAAGAGTTTGTAGGGAGATGCAGTGATGGGAGGAGTATTTTGAGTTGGTAGCAAATTTGGTGACCTTGTTATAACAAGAATCAAGCTTGTTTTTTAGGGAAGACTGGATATTAGTGAGAAGAGGGGCACCAAATATACTGAACTGACCCATTTTTGAGAGTGGTATGGAAGTCATTTATAAAAATACTGAAAAGAAGGGGTCCTAAGATAGAGAT
This sequence comes from Protopterus annectens, assembly GCF_019279795.1. Lineage (NCBI taxonomy): Eukaryota > Metazoa > Chordata > Ceratodontiformes > Protopteridae > Protopterus > Protopterus annectens. The sequence goes on along the minus strand of NC_056751.1, from coordinate 623,188,831 downwards.
TTGTGGAACTCCAGTAGAAGACTCAAGAAATGGAAAGAAAGAGTTGAGCCATTTTGTTAATTGTTGTCTATTTTTAGATAGTTGACAACCCAGTTTCGAGTTGGGAGGAGATACCTAGATTGGAGAGCGTGCTGAGGAGTAGAGGGTGGGAGACAGTACTGAAAGCTTTTGAGAGTTCAAGAAAGACTGAGGAAACAAATTTACCAGCATTTCTAGCTTGAGTGACTGTGTCCATAAAGGAAATAAGAGCAGTGGTAGTATTACACCCTGGCCTAAATCCATGTTGAGTTGGGGAAAGGAATTGGTTTAGTAGTAGGTAGTTTGATAGTTGATAATGGATGCATTTTTCTAGGATTTTTTGAGGGGGGTAGCAATGGGTTGAAAGTTAGAGATATCTGTATTGTTGCCACCTTTATGGACAGGAAGAACATATGCTTTTTCCAGATAGCAGGAACATAAGACTCTTGGAGGGATTTATTGAGAAGTATGCTTATGAGATAGACAATGGATCTAGCTGTCATTTGGAGATATTCTGGGGGCAAGTTGACAGGGACACTGGAACCAGGTTTGAATTTTAAAAGAAGTTTACTTATAATAGTGATGGGTATGGGAGAGAAAGAAAATGTGGGTGGCGAAGGGGTTGTGGTATCTTGTGAGGGAGGTGATAGTAGGGAAAGCTTAGTATTAAATGTAGTTTGGGGAAAGGTAGTGGTAAGCTTAGCTATTATGTCAATGAAATGCGAGTTAAAGAGTATGGCTATTTTGTTGGCAGTTTTCTTGGGGAAGTTAGTTTCATCCAGTTAATTGTATCCAGAAATCCCCCGCCAAACAGTTACAGCCACTTATATGTAGAATTCAGAAGTAAGATTGTGATCAAAGAGGATGAATATGTATTTCATCTTTATTCCAATCAAACAGATGCCACACATTGAAATATTACACATTGTTTCACATGGTCGCATTAGTTCGGCAAAACAAAAATAATAAGTAAACAGCAGCAGATGGATAACCATTTTACTCCAAAGGAGACAGCCACAGCAATTACACCTACGTTTGTGTATATAAGTTGACCCATTAAGTAGTCCATCTCGCTTCTCACAAATGCACACTAGTCCTGCATAGCCAGAAAGTGACTGCTTAAACTGATCAAACGACAAGAGCATCTGTTAATTTCATCCAGCCAACCCAACCACAACCCACACCCAGCAGACATATCCCCAATGTCTGATGGCTATGTAATATTATTTCACCTCCACACATACCTCTCAACTGTACAGATTTTTGCCTCATATTTTGGTGTCTTCCTCATAAAATAAATGTTTTTTCTAGCAAATCACTGAGGATAGAAGTCACTAAATAATGACACACATTTGAGTTTCAGTCTTCATATTCTTCAGAAAATACATGCTAACACAAATCCTGTTATTATACAAATTGCCTAAGTTTTTAAAATCAGTATTTAAACTCTCTCTCCAGTTTGGGGCTTTGCCCCTCCACCCATTATTATAAGTGTTGTCCAGATTTCTTGAGAAGATGAGAGGCATGAGTCAACAGTCCATACAAACAATTTGCCACACATTAAAGTATTCCTATCCAAATTGCTCCACATAAATCACAAAGCCAGATTAATATGGGAACACTTCACAATACCGAATGTCCGAAAGATCAAATTTCATATAGCCAAGACCATATGATCGAACTTTCGGAATCTCGCCATTGTGAAAAGAGATCTGCATACATTGCAGAATGGGAGACTTCCCTTTTCCTCACTGTAGTGCGATCTCAGAGTTGGAATATTTAAGTAGCAGGGGGTGTCGGGGGTGCAGGGGGACTTGCCCCCCTGCAATTCTGGTGAGAAAGCTTTTTCTTTATGTTTTGGATTTATTTTATGATGTCGAGGTTCTGAAAGTTCGATCATATGGTCTTGGACATATTTCTATACATATATGGTCTTTCGGAATTTTCGGCATTGTAAAGTGAATCCATTAATACTACCTTAAATATCTGGTTGATTACTGCCAGCATTGTAAAATCAGTAACAGTACTTATCTTGCCACACTACGTCTCCCTTGTCAACTGTCCACACAACAAAAATTTATACTCTAAAATATTGCTCAAATACCTAGTAAATCACTGCCAGCAATGTAAACAAATATAGTGATAACAATTCTCTCACCATGTGATTCCACTCCTGTCCAGAATCCTACAGAATGCCCCTTGTACTTCGACACAAAAAAACAATTAAATGCAAATATACATATATACATAAATAAATAAACTCCTTCAGGCACCATTGCATCTACATTTGAACATTGTAAGGTCTGTACTCCCACGATCTCATAATGTTTAGGGTGAACGTAAGACGGAATACCACCACCTAGAGAGCTCACTGCAATGTGGGTATTTTTATTTTTTTTCCTGCAGGGACACTATTTATTTTTAGAGTGATGACATTTTACTCCTGTGGGGCACCTAGATTAACAATCTTAGTATCATTTTATTAATAAATCCTTGTCTCTTCTAATTCTGCCTATTATAAGCTGATAAGTCACTTAGTTAAAAAGTCAAACTCAAGAAAGGTATGGATGCCATAATATGGGTGTTAACTGGAAGTATACAAAAAATGCTCTATTGGCTTGAATTATATATATAATTAATGTAAGGTGTGGGGATTAACAACAATGTTTTGTTACTTGGAAGATACATTTTGCATACACTGTGGCTGTATCTCATTGCATGCTGTGTTGGTTACATTGTTTTTGACCTTTTGAAGTTGATCTTGGGTGTTTTAGATTAACTGTGGTATGTATATATACTTATGAGAGTGGCACTGAATCATGAGAGACGACGACAATTGACATGACACCCCAACCCCATGGATGATGATGATATATATCTTTATATGTTTACTATCAAAACTCTGAAAGACTGATGTTCATGTTATTGACTGTCCAAAAAATAACAACAGAAAATATCATGCTGAGTATTCAAAATGTCATAATGTTCAGAAGTCAAACCTCGACATTTGACATTTACTGCACAGTTCATCATCAGCAAAGAAATCTATTTATAAAGTATACACAGTTTTACTGTTTTGCCTGGGAGCAAGCCCCCCTGCACCCCCCCACACCTCCTGCTAATTCTATATTCTAACTCCGAGATCACACTACAGTGAGGAAAAGGGTAATTTATTCAATACCCACTGTAGTGTGATCCAGTTGTAAAAAGCGACATTCAAAACCATGAACATGAGCTACATGTCGATGTTTCGGAGGTGACAGGATTTCACTTGCAATTTTGCCCTTTTGCACCTTTACTTTTGACATTATGACCGACAGTAAGGTAAGTTTCACCCATTTGATAGTAAAACATATATACATACAATATATGTGTATATGTATATATATATATATATATATATATATATATATATATATATATATATATATATATATATATATACATATGTATATATATATATATATATACACACACATATATATATATATATATATATATATATATATATATATATACACACACACACACACACACACACACACACACACACACACACACACACACACACACACACACACTCAAAAGGGAGAACACAGATTTGGTAGAATAATTTTTGTTTGTGTGAAAAAGAAAGAGCGCACAAATGAATGAATGCTCATCTGTTTGAATCAAATATTGTGGAATTTAGTTTTATATAGTGTAGGTAAGCAGGAGGAGCAAGAAAATTGAAGTTTGAATGAAAATGCAGTGGTCGTGAAGATGTGAAAGACTGTGTTATACCAGTTGGTATGAATATCGTTGGTTAATTAAGAGTAAGATTTCAGTAAGGGGATAGATTTACATACCGGATCGGTCGAGGCCCGGGTTAACAACGACTGCCACCAGTACTGTTGGCCAACAGGGTGTTGAAGGAAATTGGGCTACTGTTGGCCGAAGGAAGAGAAGGGGGGGGAAGGCATGCCCGAAGGCAGGTAAAGGCTAGGACTGTGATAGTGAGGGTCGGAACTTTGAATGTTGGCAGTATGACTGGTATAGGGAGAGAGATAGCTGATATGATGGACAGAAGGAAGGTTGGTATATTGTGTGTGCAATAGACCAGATGGAAGTGGAGCACGGCTAGGTGTATCGGAGGCAGGTTCAAATTGTTTTATCGTGGTGTGGATGGGAGGAGAAATGGCATAGGGGTTATCCTGAAGGAACAGTATGCTAAGAGTGTTTTGGAGGTGAAAAGAGTGTCGGATAGAGTGATGTTTATGAAGCTGGAAATTGATGGTGTAATAATGAATGTTGTTACTGCATATGCTCCACATATTGGGTGTGCAATGGATGAGAAAGAAAAATTTTGAAGTGAGTTGGATGAAGTGGTGATAAATGTACCCAAGGGTGAGAGACTGGTGATTGGAGCAGATTTCAATGGGCATGTTGGTGAAGGGAACAGAGGGGATGAGGAAGTGATGGGTAGGTATGGTGTTAAGCAAAGGAATGCAGAAGGTCAGATGGTAGCGGATTGTGCGAAAAGGATGGACATGCCTGTGGTGAATACGTATTTTAACAAGAGGGAAGAGCATAGGGTGACATACAACAGTGCAGGAAGATGCACACAGGTGGATTATATCTTATGTAGAAGGGCCAGTCTGAAGGACATTGGAGACTGTAAAGTGGTGGCAGGAGAAAGTGCAGTTAGGCAGCATAGGATGGTGGTTTGTAAGATGACATTGGTGATCATGAAGAGGAGGAGGAGTGCGAGGGTAGTACCAAGGATCAAATGGTGGAAACTGAAAAAGGGTAATTGCGAGGTGGAGTTCAGGGAAAAGTTAAGACAGGCACTGGGTGGCAGTGAAGAGTTACCGAATAGCTGGGTAACTACAGCAGAGCTAGTAAGGGAGATGGCTAGAAAGGTGCTTGGTGTGACATCTGGAAAGAGGAAGGAGGACAAGAAGACCTGGTGGTGGAATGAAGAAGTACATGAGAGTATACAGTGGTGAAGAAGAAGTGGGATTCTCAGAGAAATGAAGAAATACAAGGGCATAAGGAGATGAGGTGCATGGCAAAGAGAGAGGTGGTGAAGGCTAAGGATAAGGTGTATGAAGAGTTGTATGAAAGGTTGGAAATTAAGGAGGGAGAAAAGGACCTGTACAGACTGGCTAGACAGGGGGACCAAGCTAATAAAGATGAGGTGACATTAATTAACTAAAGGGAAACATACTCACAAGCCGAGGGAGAGAGTGTTGAGCAGATGGAAGAGTACTTTGAGGGGCTGATGGGATGATAAATGAAGAGAGAGAGAAGGTGATGATGATGATGATGAAGTGAATGTGAATCATGAATGGATTAATAAGAAGAAGTAAGGACAGCTATGAAGAGGAGAATGAAAGAATGGAAAAGTTGTGGGCCAGACCAGGAGACTGTGGAAACATGGAGGTGTTCAGGTGAAATGGTGGAGTTAACTAGATTGTTTAATGAAATCTTGGAAAGTGGGAGGATGCCTGAGGAATGGAGAAAAAGTGTTTTGGTACCGATTTTTAAGAATAAGGTTGATATGCAGAGCTGTAGTACCTACAGAGGGATTAAACTGATCAGTCACAGCATGAAGTTATGGGAAAGGTTAAGAAGGGAGGTGATGGTTAGTGATCAGCAGTATGGTTTCATGCCAGGAAAGAGCACTACAGATGCAATGTTTGCTCTGAGAGTGTTGATGAGAAGTACAGAGAAGGTCAGAAGGAGTTGCATTGTGTCTTTGTGGACTTATTGAAAGCATATGCCAGGGTGCCTAGAGAGGAGTTGTGGTACTGTATGAGGAATTCAGGAGTGTCAGAGAAGTATGTAAGAGTGGTACAGGATATGTACGAGGGTAGTGTGACAGCAGTGAGGTCTGCGGTGGGAGTGACGGATGTGTTTAAGGTGGAGGTGGGATTACATCAAGGATCAGCTCTGAGCCCTTTCTTATTTGCAATGGTGATGGACAGGTTGACAGACGAGATCAGATAAAAGTCCCCGTGGACTATGATGTTTGCAGATGACATTGTTATCTGTAGTGAGAGTATGGAACAGGTGCAGGAGACCCTGGAGAGGTGGAGATATGCTCTAGAGAGAAGAGGAATGAAGGTCAGCAGGACTAAGAATATATGTGTGTGAATGAGAGGGAGGATAGAGGAATGTTGAGGATGCAGGGAGTAAAGGTGGCGAAGGTGGATGAGTTTAAATACTTGGAATCAATAGTTAAGAGTAATGGTGAGTGTGGAAGAGAGGTGAAGAAGAGAGTACAGGCAGGATGGAGTGGGTGGAGAAGAGGGTCAGGAGTGATTTGTGACAGATGAGTACCAGTAAGAGTGAAAGGGAAGGTCTACAAGCGGGTAGTGAGACCAGCTATGTTATATGGGTTGGAGACAGTGGCATTGACAAAAAGGCAGGAGTCAGAGCTAGACATGGCAGAGTTAAAAATGTTAAGATTTGCACTGGGTGTGATGAGGGTGGACAGGATTAGGAATAAGTATATAAGAGGGTCAGCCCAGGTTGGAAGGTTTGGAGACAAAGCCAGAGAGGCAAGATTACATTGGTTTGGACATGTGCTGAGAAGGGATGCAGAGTATATTGGGAAAAAGATGCTAGGGATGAAGCTGCCAGGTAACAGGAAAAGAGGAAGGCCTAAGATAAGGTTTATGGATGTGGTGAGAGAGGACATGCAGGTGGTTGGTGTGACAGAGCAAAATGCAGAGGACAGGAAGAAATGGAAACAGATGAGCCACTGTGGCAGCCCCTAACGGGAGCAGTCAAAAGAAGAAGATAGATTCAATGTACTGCATGTTTTGTGTTCTGTGTGCCCTGTGTCCTTTTGCCTAGTGTAGTGGTGCTGTTAGGGAAAGTGATTTTAGTAACGTAATATGTAGGGTTAGTTTTAGCACACATGAGTAAGATGGTGCATGGGGTGAAACTTACATTACTTTACTAAAAGGCCTTTCCCTAACAGCATCACTACCGATATGACACTTGATTTCAGTTATGAGACTGTGCTTTACCAATATTGGGCATTTTTAGTGGAAGAGAAGTACTCAATATTTTATGATTCACTCTTATGAATCAGTCAGTTTTGTGACTCTCTTTTTTGTTCCACCATTTCTGATTCTCTCGTTTGAGTTTCCCACCTTTCATGATGTAGTTTTATATATATATATATATATATATATATATATATATATATATATATATATATGTATGTATGTGTGTGTGTGTGTGTGTGTGTGTGTGTGTGTGTGTGTGTATATATATATATATATATATATATATATATATATATATATATATATATATATATATATATATATATATATATATATATATATATATATATATATATATATATATATAAATATATATATATATATATATATATATATATATATACACACACACACACACACACACACATGTATATATATGTATGGATCTCCTTTACATGATCAAATTTTCACTTACCTGAAACTTAAAAGGACGAGACGACTTTGCTACTGTCACGAACATTCAGATCACCGGAATTTTACTCCAGGAAAGGACACACTTGGCCACCATGGTGAACTTTGCCATTTTTCCCACTGTAGTGGAATCTCAGAGTTGGTATATTTAGTTATGGAGGTATGGGTTTGATTTGCTTCAGTTTGTTTCTTTTTTCCTGGTGGCCAAGTGGTTCCTTTCCTGAAGTAATATTGGGGTGATCCGAGTTTTCCTGAAAGTAAGTTTTCAGCGAAGTTATCTCATCTTGTTCAGTTTTGGGTAAGTGTAAATTTGATGACATGAAGCAGACCCATATATATATATATATATATATATATAGATATATATATATATATATATATATATATATATATATATATATATATATATATATACACACACACACACACACACACACACACACACACACACACACACACACACACGGTTTACTATTATGTTCCTAAGATGGACTCAAATTCACTTTGCATGAAACCCGAACCTTGAATGCTGGCAATGTCGAACACCGATAATGCAGAAGTACAAATCTCACCCTCATCTTGACCCATGTTAGCACTCATCCCAAGATCACATTCAATTTGTATTTTAGTAATACCAGACTTTGGCATTGTCAGTTTTTGAGGATGTGAGTTGATATTATGACCACTCAACAGAGTCCGTCTTGGGAACATGATAGTACACCGATATATATATATATATATATATATATATATATATATATATATATATATATATATATATATGTGATGCCCGTGCCCTAGCCCAGCAATCAAGGAGCCTCAATCCTCACCACTAACACCAGAGAGGGCATCTCATATATGAGGAAAGGATAACAAATACACACAGTAAAGTGCAATTTCCCTTAAAATCACACAGAGATCACAGTCAGTCCGAGGCTGGTTGCCCTCTTGCTCTCCAGTCCCCAATAAGACTCCCCACTTGCACAGCTATAGCGTCTAGATCTCAGCCAGCTGGGCGAGCTAAAATCTCCAGCACCCTCTCTGTCCAACCAGTGCTTCATGTCCCTGCCCAAGTAGCTGACATACACACACACACACACACACACACACACACACACACACTTTGAGATAAAAGTATATACAACCACACAGACACTTCTGGAAAAGGCTGGCACAGGTTCTCCAGCTGTGCCCCTATTACCCAGACTACATGGTAGTACCACTGGCCACAACCCAGCTAATATTTATCAGCTAATCAAAGGCCCTTAAAAGGGTGTCCAATTATTAGTGTGCAATATTATTATCCAATTGGTAAGTGTGACTAAACAGTCAAGGCTTATTAGAGTGACTTGGTACAGGATCCTTAAATACATGCAATATACTCTTAGAGCTAACTTTTCATGAGAGAAACCAGCCACAGTTAAAAGGTTTTAAAATATTTAATCATAAATAATAAAACCCACAAGACAATACTTTCTACTACACAGTGCTAGTCAAGAGTTCAGAGATCACACAGAAATACTTAAAATAATTCAGTAGTACAGTTCTGACATCACAGAAAACACTTAGTCTAATATTTCGAGTTTCTAACTATTTCTTAAAGTAAACACAAGTCTAAGATAACTTGCATATCAGCAAGACAGTGCTGTGAGTTGGATGGCCAAGACAAAATGCTTAATAACTTCTGGTTCTCTCTGTTTAAATTCAAATTGCAGTTCTGATAAACATTACATCATTCCTCACCCTTCCTGGGGTTCCCAGGCTAACAGAAACTGCATCTACATTATTTTACACCTAAACAGAAACCAGAGAAATAAAAATACATTTGCATGTCTAAATCTAGCAATCTAACTCTTGGTTAAAACAATAGAAAGAATGTGCTAGCCCAGATGGAATGACTCAGAATCTTTAACTTCAAAGGACAGGCATGAAGTAATTTCAACTTCAAAGGACAGACATGAAATGCTTGTCTTAGCTTTCTTTACAGCAGAGGGCAATGTTGCTACTTTAAGTTCAACATTTCACAGCATATTCTTTCATTTAAGAAAACAAGCCTGTATTTCAACATTCGTATTTACAAATGAAGATAATTCTATCTAGCTAGGCTGGCAGCCTTCACATCCCCCCCCTCAGAGAACTTAATTTAGTTTTTCAAGTGACCCTTGAGAAATGCCGCTTGAGAGGGTTAGGTCTATCTGAGTGCACCTCACCCCATTCCCTATCTTGACAGCCCATCTGCATTGGCATTGCTAATACCACTGTGGTGCTACACTGACATATATGCTTGCAACCCTAGGCTCCATCTTAGAAACTTGGCATTTTGCTGGCTGGCTCTGTTTAACCATATTAGGGGGTTGTGATCTGTCATAATGGTGAATTTCCTTCCATACAGATAAGGCTGAAGTTCCTGCAATGCCCACACTATGGCTAGACATTCCTTTTCTACATATGGATAGCATTCCTCCCTGGGTTGGAACCTACAACTGAGATAAACTACTGGGTGCTCTCCCCCCCCCCTGAAGAAATCTGGCTAAGCACAGCCCCCACCCCATGGTTTGAAGCATCCACCTGCACAACAAATTATTTTCTGTAATCTGGACTGGCTAACACAGGGGGTCCTCCCAATGCGTCTTTAAGCTTCTGGAATGCCTGCTCACATGCTGGGGTCCACACTACCTTATCTGGCCTGTGTCCTTTTGCCTAGTGTAGTGGTGCTGCTAGGGAAAGTGATTTTAGTAACGTAATATGTAGGGTTAGTTTTAGCACACATGAGTAAGATGGTGCATGGGGTGAAACTTACATTACTTTACTAAAAGGCGTTTCCCTAACAGCATCACTACCGATATGACACTTGACAAGGTCTATGAGGGGAGCAGCTATGGTACTATAACTGGGGACAAACTTTCTGTAGTACCTGCTGTCCCTAAAAATGCCCTCACCTGCTTTTTAGTAACAGGTGTAGGCCATGCCTGAATGGCTTCCACTTTGGCAGGTTCTGGTCTTATCTTACCACTCCCTACTCTATGTCCTAGATAGGAGACCTCTGCCATACCCACCTGACATTTGTTCGGCTTAATGGTCAACCCTGCCCTCTATAGTCTGCCCAGCACCTCCCTGACATGCTGAAGGTGCTCTGGCCAGGAATGGCTGTAGATGGCATTATCATCTAGGTAAGCAAGGGCAAACCCTCCTGCTCCTGCTAGCATATGATCTACCAGCCTCTGGAAAGTTGCTGGAGCATTCTTCATCCCAAAGGGCATCTTTTGTGAACTCATACAAGCCAGAAGGAGTCACAAAGGCTGACTTCTCTCTAGCACTGGGATTCAAGGGCACCTGCCAGTAACCCTTGGTAAGATCAATGGTTGTAAGATACTTAGCCCCACCCAGCTGCTCCAGGGCCTCATGTGTCTTAAGCATGGGGTAAGCATCTGACTTTGTGTGACTATTTAATTTCCTGTAGTCCACACAGAACCTGGTGCTGCCATCCTTCTTTGGCATCAGCACCACTGGGGTGGCCCAAGGACTGTTGGACTCTTTAATCACTCCTAGTTCCAACATCTCCTGTACCTCCTTCCTTAGAGTCTGTTTGACTCTCTCAGGCACTCATATAAGGGGCCTGCCTAAAAGACCTTTGGGGTCTTGTATCCACCTGGTACTGCACCAGGTGACTGCACCCTGGTTTCCCAGTGAGCATGTCCCCAAATTCCTGCAACACTGCTCGGATTTCTTGAACCTGGGTAGGAGATAGCTGCTGGGACATTGCTACCCCTTCCAATGAGGTGAGAGCCTGAGCTACACAGAGGAGATCAGTCCCCAGATCTCCCTCAGACTCCCCCTGCAATCTACTGCAAATGCTCAGCACAAGGGCCTCCCTATCATGGTAAGGTTTCATCATGTTAACATAGTACAATTTGTGCCCCGGCCTTCTGCCTAGCAGTTCCACCATGTAATTAACATCACTTACCTTTCTTACCACCTTGTAGGGTCCCTCCCAAGCTGCTTGTAGCTTGTTGTGTCTGACAGGAATGAGAACCATTACCTGCTGCCCCACAGCATACTCTGTAGCTTGAGCATTCCTGTCATACCACACCTTTTTCTATTGTCAGGCTTCTGCCAGGTTCTCCTGGGCCAAGCCCATGAGTTCCCTGAGCCTTGTTCTGAAGTTTAGGATGTATGCCACAACAGACTCCTTGTGAGACTCGCACTCACCTTCCCACTCATCTCAAATTAAATCTAGAGGTCCCCTCACACTATGCCTATGCAGCAACGCAAAGGGTGAAAAAACGATGGATTCCTGTGGAACCTCTCTGTAAGCAAACAACAAAAGGGGGGAATATTTGTCTCACTCCCTCTTAAACTGATCTGCAAATGCCTGTAGCATGGACTTGATTGTAGAGTTTAACCGCTCAACAAGACCATTAGTCTGGGGATGGTAATGGATGGTCTTCATTTGCTTCACCTCACAGGACTTCCACAGACAAGCCAGCAGGTCTGACATGAAATTGGCACCTCTTGTCAGTCAGTGTTTCTTTTGGGAAACCTACCCTGCTGAAAATCTCTAACAAAGCATTTGCCACCTTCTCTGCCTCAATGGAGGACAACGCTACTGCCTCAGGGTATCCTGTCGTATAATCCATTACCACTAGGATATACTATTTCCCTGTGGATCTCTGGGTACTCAGAGGACCCACAATATACATAGCTACCCTCTGAAATGGCTCCTCAATCACAGGCAAAGGCATCAAAGGAGCTGTCACCTTGTCTCCTGCCTTGTCTACCTTTTGGCACTGCTCACAGGTCCTGCAGTACCCTGTTATATCTCTGGAAATTCCAGGCCAATAGAAGTTCTGCATAATATACCTCTTTGTACGTTTTATGCTCATATGACCTGCAAAGGGAATATCATGGGCTATGGCTAGAAGCACCAGATGGTAGGATCTAGGCACTACCAACTGCTGTACTCTCTCACCTTCTAGCTCTCCCTCAGGGATCCACTCTCAGTATAGTAGCCCTTTGCCCCAGTATACAGATCCCCCCTTCCGTTGAGAATCAGGTGCCTCCCTAGCTACCTGCCACAGACCTTGCAATGTATGGTCTGAGAGATGAGCCTGTCTCAACTCTCTCCTTGTAACCCTTCCCAGCTCCCCTTACACAGGAAGTCTGGCATCCTCTGACAGTGGTGCCGCACTGTCAGCCTGGGTACTACTACTCATCTCTACTTTTGCAGTCACTCTGTTCAAGAGACCATCAGTACCCACAAGCAGCTGTGGCTCACCTTCCGTTTCACTGCTACAGAGTAGCTCCCTCCCTGAAGTAACCACCTCACGAGTCCTGGCTGCAAGTATGCAGTCTGTCTGAG
>NC_056751.1:623120982-623170982 GCF_019279795.1 Protopterus annectens | reverse complement strand
ACCTTTAGTACCTGGACTTCCTCAAAATCTTCCTCAGAATCTGAGGAAGTCCAGGTACTAAGGGACAAAAGCTCTTAATAGATTTCCACTGAATTCAGCTCAGAAGTCTTCACCTTCATTTTTGTTTCATTCATGGTTCATTAGTTGTGTGTCATTTTGTTGATTACATTTTTGCTGTACTTTATTCCTTCCTTTTTTCTTTCTTCATTTGTCTAGCTGTTACAATGACTTTTATACCCCCAACTCTCCAGTGCCTTATTAAATGACTGTAGCAGACAGTTGCACAATGCCTGCACCAATCCCTTATTAAATGACTGCATCAGACAGTTGCACAATGCCTGCACCAGTGCCTTATTAAATGCTGCAGCAGACAGTTGCATAATTCCTGCATCACTGCCTTATTAAATGACTACAGCAGACATAGGTTCATAGGTTCATAGGTTGGTACAAGACTATTGGCCCTAGGGCCTATACAAGCCTAGCCATAACAATTCCCTGGATATTTCTTCCCACAATATTTACTTCCCTGAACCCCTGTAGCAGGGTGACTGACGTGATCCCTTGGGTGAATTTCCTATCTCCCATCCAATCGTCAAGATTCCTTTTGAAGAGGGCCAAGGAGGTGCTCTGCTTGATATGTATGGGCAGTCTATTCCAGAGTATGGGGAGTCTCTGGGTCAGGAACCTATCCCTCCAGCATGTTTTGTTCATTGTGATAACAAGGTTTAGATCCCTGAAGCATGTGGCTCTGAGGTATTGGGATTTTTTAAGTGGAGCATGTCCAACAGCTCAGGGTTTGACATGGCCCTGTATGTTAAACAGAGATCGCCTCTGAGTAGTCGATATGCTACAGAGTATAGCTGGAGTTTTTTTAGACTATCAGCATAGGGCATCTGTTTTAGGCCTGTGATTCTTTTAGTGAGGTATTTCTGCGGCCTTTCCAGCTGTTGCAGATGTCTTGTGAGGTACATACCAAACAGGGCATTGTACTCTATAATGGGTCTAATGAGGGATGAGTACAGTGGGACAATGACCTCCTTTTTCTTGGATGAAAAGCCCTTAGTGATGAGGTGTGCCACATAGAAGGATTTTCTGACTGTTGTGGTGATGTGGTTATCGAAGGTGAGACCACTGTCAACCTGTGTCCCTAAGTTTCTCATCACACTTTCAGTGTTTAGTGTACTGCCACCTATGTGGTAATTCATGGGTACATGTTTTTTCCCAAAAGGGATAACTATACATTTCTTGGCATTAAGCTTGAGCCCATGGCTCTAGCACCAAGCATCTGTTTCTGTAAGGCCCTTTTGTAGAATATCCACAATTTGGGGATTCAATAATGGCTCCCAGTTTGCAGTCATCTGCAAACTATGTTAGCCGGAGTCCCTTAGTGTTGGCCTGTACTTCAGAAAAGTAGATGCCAAACAAGAGCGGTCCCAGGACTGAACCCTGAGGTACTCCACTTGTCACTTGTCTGGAGCTGGATTTGGAGTTGGCTACTTTTACAGTCTGGGTTCTGTCAGTAAGCCAGTTGGCAACCCATTGAGTGATGTAGGGATTTGTGCCCAGCTTAGTAAGTTTATCTATGATTCCAGAGTGGGGGATGGTGTCAAAGGCCTTGGTGAGGTCCAGATAGGCTGTGTGGACTGCCTTACCCTTGTCCATGGCTCTGGAGACTGATTTGAAGAAGTCAATCAGGTTCAGGAGACAAGATCGGCCCTTCACGAACCCAAACTGGGTGGGGTCCAGTGTTTGAAGGTTGCCAATGTCTTTGTTTATAAGTTCCATGATGCCCTTGCAGATCAATATTGTCAGAGTGATGGGACTGTAGTTCCCAGGATCCAAGGTGGATCCCCCCTTGTGGAGTGGGATAACTGTAGCTGTGCGCCACTCAGTGGGCATGAAGCATGAGGTGAGGCTATGATTAAACATGACACTTAGGTGAGGTGTCAGTTCATTTTGTAGTTCATGTAGTACACAGCCTGGGATGCCGTCTGGTTCCATGGATGCTGTATTCTTAGCCTTGGAGAGTGCGGTTTCTACCTGTGTGGCCATGATTACAGGAATTTGGCAATCTTTTGGTACTGAGATGGGCCCTTTAGGGGGTGAGAGGGGATTGAAGTTTGCACTAAATCGATCTGCCAGTATATTGGCAATATCCTTGGGATCAGTATATTTAATGCCATTCTGTTGTAGCTCAGAGCACAATGGCTGCACCAATGCCTTATTAAATGATTGCAGCAGACAGTTGCACAACACATGCACCAGGGCCTTATTAAATGGCTGCAGCACACAGTTGCACAATGCCTGCACCAGTGCCTTATTAAATGACTGCAGCATACAGTTGCACAATGCCTGCACCAGTGCCTTATTAAATGGCTGTAGCAAACAGTTGCACAATGCCTGCACTTCACTATTGACTACACAGTCAAGGTTTTCCTTTTTGTTATTGTGGAACTCAAGTTGTATAAGGACTTCAGCATTCCCTGTGCAAACTCCTATCTACATACTCAGAAACTTATTGCTAACATGCCACACTAGCACATATGCTTTCTGTAATGCAACTAGCAGCCATAAGGGGCCTCATGGCACTAGCTTCAACTCTCTGCCCTCCCACAAGGAAGGATCTGTTTCTGGAGGGCCTAATTCCCCTATTTTGGCTGTTCACCAGATATCTTGAATCACCCAACCACAGTTATCAGTGTCAGGAGTGAAATTCCAATGCTGCTTCCTGTAAACATACCTTGTCATGCTTTGTGGGTGAGGGGCAGTTAATGGGACCATGGAATGACAGAATTTTGTGTTTATCCTTGTTGCTCATGGAGTTTAGTAAGGAAACACTGCAAAAAGCCAGAAGCACAGGAGTTACATAACTATTTCCTTACCTAGTTGGGGCATAAGTAGTTATTTTACAATAAAAGACCTGAAATTGTCCATTCAGCTAAATGGAATCATATATAACAATTTCCAGCAAAACCTCCTTGTTGAAACTGTGCCAAATGTAGGCATGACATATACACTGCACAAATGGAAATTGTTATAAAAAAAGTATATAAATTTTCATTACAAAAATAGAAGTATAATATAGTATCAAATTCAATGCATAAATAAATTTATCTGTACATCTTATTTCAGATTCCTAAGACGAGTGCCTAAACAAACATCTTTAAAAGCTGTTCAACCTTATTTTCACTTCTATTCATCCTTTCCCAACATTACTGCAAAAGCATTAAGCTGGACACAAATTACACAGTACAATTAACCAGATGAGAACCAGTGAAAACAAATCCTTATTCAGAAATTATCCAAAAGCACTGGCCTGGATTAATGAGCTGAAAAAAGTCACATATTATGAAAATTGAGGTTGTGAAAATCAAGGCCGGAGTTACAGGTTAAGTTTGGTACTTGCTCACAGCCTTAGCCCTCTGTGCCACATTGTCCAGGACCTATATGAATACAAAGACAGGAGCAGAGACCTGCACTGGAGGTAGACCTAAAGGCTGCCAGGAAGACTGAAAAGGGTATGAGAGATATGTTTGATGTTTAACAAACACAGCTTGGCGGTACACATATGTGCATCAGAGTCTTCCTGTAGAGCCCAAATCCTGAAACTGCGTACATCTGCTTCCTGTGTAGTAATCTGCCATTGATAGTTTACCTGACAATCAACTATTTTAACTCATATTATAATTATCTGTCTCAGAAACAACTTCTATAGAAACGTTTCAAAATTAAAACAAAGCATGCAATGAGAGCAATGTAATCAAACTTCTAAAACCTGAACAATCTTCACATCATATGTGTTGCTAAGATTTTTGGAATTGCTTCTTGAAACCTAACCTTTTTAGTACTGAAAAAATAACTCCTGAGATGACAGGCTTAAGCAAAAGACTTTTTATCAAAGACGACTTTCTAAACACAAAGCTATCACTTAACAAAATTTATAATGTAATAAAACCATGGTACTTACATTTGGTCATTTCCCTTTAAATTCTAGCTAAATGTGCCTTCAAATAAGATGTAGAGAGGTCTGTTACATAAACTTGTAACTATAAAGGTCATAGATTAAATAATCAAGATCCACAACTGACCAGTAGAAACCAGAGAAAGTCAAACATAAAAAAAAAAAAAAGAATGTGCGTGGTCACCAAACACGGTAAAAGTGAAACATCTGTAAGGAAGTATGAAGGTAAGCAAATGGTACAGTACAGTAGAAGCTCCTTCACACTTCCTTTCAGAAGTTCACTAATACCGCGTGTGGCAACCACACACATTCTTTTTTTTTTTTTGTATATTCTTGTACTTGCTAGTATCTTAATTTTTTTACATTGTCTCAAGTCTACTACTATGTACTGTTGGAGCTTTTCTCCTCAGGCTTCTGTTGAAAGGGGGTTTTGCCCAGATGCAGTTTTCCCAGTTACATGAATGAATACATACATAAAGAGCTAAACAACTAATAAATAAACATACACTCAAGTCATGTTCAGAACACTTTCTGTATATCTTTTTACCTTTTCCTCTTATTCCAAGGATCGTGCAGATGAGATGAAAAAGCTCACTTGAATCTCATAGCTCTGAGGTAATCAAAGGCAACCTTGGTTGTTCTTAGCTCATTTCTCACAGGTGTTGCACATCTGTGTGAGATGGAGGTTTGCTAGAGAGGTACAGCTTGGTACTCTGTGCATCTTGGTCTGCATTTGAAAATGCAGTTACAGGTGATTTAGTCTCACCTAATAGTCTTTTTATGAGGAAGGGGTAAAGCTTCTTAAAGAAGAAAGTGAAGTAAACTACTAAACCTCTTGTCTGAATGGGAAAAGGCTCAGTCACTTGTACCAGCAAGACTGTTTGAATGTAGATCAGGTTGATTTGATGCAGTGAGGTACTCAACACAATCAGAATTTTGTCACATTTTTATGTTAAGGTACATCTTTTGGCTTTGACAGCATGTCTGCATTGGGAGCTTGCTTTCTAATCATCTTTTCCTACATTACAACTTATTATAGGAAACTTATATTTTAAACATCTCGGGAGATCTCGAGTTCTGAAGTGGGATGTCAGCTTTGTTCTAGAAAGATCACCAAAGCCCCGTTTGAACCAGTATAACAAACTGACCGATCCTCAAGTATCTTACAAGGACGATATTTTTAGTGACTCTTACTACAGCCAGAAGAGAAATGTTTTGATGTCATCAACTCTATGCTCAGTTTTTCACAGGAGTAGCTGCTGCTACTAAACTTTCATTCATGAAATTGTTACAGACCATCCTGAAGTAGAAGAGTCCGCCTCTTTCCATTTATGATCAGCCGCATAATTTTGGGACCTGTCTGCTCCACTGTAACAATCTCAGAAGAAAGATTGAATTCGGCATGAGAAGGAGTAAAGAAGAAGTTCAGTTGTCTGTTTTACCCTGAAAAAACTAGATGCTTCAGTGTGGAAGCAGTTTTCAAATCACTGGCATTTGTTCCTGTTGTCTTTTATGATGAAACAAAGAAGCCATTGTACAATCTCGGAGATCTCATTCTCTAAGAAGAGCAGCTACCATTACAGCTTTTTCAAAAGTGCATCTTCCAGCAGTGTTTATGTGATGGGAACTTAGTCCTCCAACTGTATATTCACCAGGTTATACTGCCACTCGGGTGGGGGATTCATTGTCAAAAGCTGTCTTTCAGGTGCGTAAAGTGCCTATCCATTTATTGTCCACTGGCTTACTGCTTTGCCTTATTGTAATTGTGGGAGAAACAGGAATGAATGAATCACACTAAATGAACTAACACTTTCTAGAAAAAATTATCATAAAGGAAAAGGACTTCTGGATTATCGGGGAACCTATAATTTGTGCACAAAAAGCCTCTAGGAACTTAAACATAGTTATACAGCAAGTATAAAAATGACAATTAAAAAGTAAATGGCTGTTTGAAACGCTTCTCCAACTTTACTTGGCAAGTATAAAAATGTTAAATTAGGAGAGCGGTAAGGCAGTTCCTTCAATTCAGAAGCAATTTTGCTTAGTGCCAATGCCAGAAGCTGCTATTTACCAAATAGTGCGTTAGCAATCACAGTATATAGATAAATATTTCGAATCCACACTGTGGTCAATAAATCCTCTCAGCAATCATGGGCCCAGTATAAATTCCAATTTTTGACAGTATCAGGCCTGATGAAGCCTACGGGTGAAAGCGCTTGCCGTTTTTCTTGTGTTTGAATAAAAATCAGTTTATATTTTTATATATTTATGTGGTCAATCCGTTCTTCTTTTTTGAAAAGTTGGTGAAATGATGGAATGGTGAAGTGACACTAAGCAAAATTGCTTCTGAATTGAGGGAACTGCCTTACCGCTCTCCTAATTTAACATTTTTATAGTTATACAGCAAGTTTAAATGTGTGTGTGTGTGTGTGTGTGTGTGTGTGTGTGTGTGTGTGTGTGTGTGTGTGTGTGTGTGTGTGTGTGTGTGTGTGTGTGTGTGTGTGTGTGTGTGTGTGTGTGTGTGTGTGTGTGTGCCCATGCATGCTGGCGGAGTTTGAGTTGGAAGCCGCACAACCTCTGTATAAGGTGAACTAGAGTCGCACTACTTGCCTGGCGCTATGGGTGGAGTCCGAGTTCCATTTCTATTTCACTTTTTCATTTTACTCCAAACACACACTACTGTGGCTTAATAAGGTTTACTTCAAAAATAAGCTTTTCTTGGCGGGGGAGGGGGCTGGTGCCCTCTAACCCATATTTCTTATCCCTTATTTTTTAGATTCTATTCCAAGATGGTTTACACATGAGAAAAAGTGTGCACTTTCTGTCCTCAGCTCTGTAATCTCAGCATTTAAGAACATAGTTGGCTTTCTGATCACTGGATTTTAAAATTCAGTCAGCTGACATGTGACCTTTCCATTCAAAGCCATGACACAAACAGAGAAATTTTGTTTTCAGTATTGTGTACACCTATCTTCAAATACAGAAAACACAACTAGGTTTGCAACAGACCACAGTGAAGTCAGAAGAAATGCCAGAGATCTTCTCACATAGCACATTCTAAACAACAGTCATATACCTACACGTCACCAATGACAGACATAATATACAGTGATACCCTGTATTCAAATAGTCATGGAACCCTAAACAATATAGGGTTGTATCTCAGTATTTTTGATAATCTTTAGCCACCCAGCAGTGCAATCCATGACTCTCGATGATTGTCACTGTTGAAGTGACACCCCAACCCCATGTGCAAAAATGGGAAAAGGGTTTGTGGATGGATGGATTTAGTAAATGTTTTTGTATAGTATATCTGGAGATTCATTTATAAACTTCTCCTATGCTTTGCATTGTAAAATGTGCAGAGATAATGCAACAGCTGCCCCGTGAGAAAAAGAAACATGTACAATTACGTCTCACTCCAAATCCAATGAACATTCCAGACTGTCTGATTTTAATGGATGAAAAGATGCACTGGCAATCCTGTGCAACTTTAATAATAAAATGATCATTCTGAAAACCAAAACATGACTTGTATTTTAATTTCTTCAACTTCAGCATGATTAACTCATTGAAACCCACAGTGCGTTTCTGTATTTTTTCAGTTCACGCCCATGTTACATTTTAAAAGTTGTCACCCATTACAAAACAAGACAGGTATCATTAAAGGCCAGTATATACGTTTGGCCCACATGATTTCTGAAGAAGATGATTTTAACTTTGAATGTGAAAAGTTAATGGGTATGTTTACAAGGCAAGGGTACCCCACACCATTGATTCAGAGTATAATTTTGGAAATAAAAAAGAAGAGGGCCACAAGTGTCATTAAACCCATTTTGAGAGACATTGAGTTTGGGGGGGGATGAACCACATACTAACAAAAATTTATGCAGCAACAATAATGAGTTCTCCGTGTTTTTGTTACTACCTACAGTACTGAATATTATGATATAATTGATATCTTAAGGAAGAATTGGGGCATCTTCTCCTGTTTCGAAGGAATATTGGAACAGTTAGGTACAGCTCCCAAGGTGGTTTGTAGAAGGGGTAAAACTATTAAAGATTGTCTCGAATGGAATCCTACCAACTACACTCGAAGACATGGCACATTTAAATGTGGCTCACGCATACAATGTATATATATATTAGAGAGGGCAACACTTTTAATATTAATGAAAAAGCTTTGAAACCTAAGCTTTATTGCAATTACAATATGAAGGGCTTAGTATATGTGGCGCTATGCACTTGTTGCCTGGGATTCTATGTGGGTAAAACCCAAAGGAGTCAACATGCTGGTCACAAGTTTGTGTTTGCTGGCTTAGAAATTGTGGGAAAATAATCCTGGGGGCAACCATGGAAGGATATACTTGAGGTACATGAATTAAAATGGCAAATCAGGCTGTCAGCCTTTAATCCACCTGGATTAAATGACTATGCAAGCATTACTTGCATTCATAAATTGAAGTCTTACAATGTATAACTTTTTATGACTTTTTAGCTATTATTCTTAAAATTTAAATGTTGTTTATATGTATATATGCAAGCTATTGTTTGTTCTTATACATTCTGATGTGTATACCTTTAATGAATATGAGGGGAAGCATTTATTAAGTGGGTCAGGTGATTAATTACATGGATATAAGGTGTGTGCTTGCAGTTTGTATTTGAATCTGAAGAAGTCTGGATTAGACAGACAAAAGCATTCATTCCTATGGAATAATAAAACTGGTTTCATCACTTCTTTAAGTAACTTACTAGCTAATAATAGGCAGCATTAAAAAGTGTAAGGAGTTATTAATAACATGACTCTAACACTGTTAATCTGGGATATCCTGCTGTAGAGAAATTAATCACAGTTTTTCTTATTATTCATATTTATCTTCATAGTTTCATAACTGAGAGCTCTGCGTGTTAATAAGGGTTTGGTGTCATGTACACTAGTGGAAGACAGTACAACTGTCAATGTCCATTTATATCAAACTACACCTGATATATTGCTAGTTGTTAGTGATAATGAAAGTAAATAGTATTTCTATACGTACTTAATGCTTCAAAAAAGTGACTTACAAACTGTTATCAGGTGAAACCTTACATGCTGTTGAAGAAAATTGTCATTGATATCTGCACTATAAGTTACAACATCTTCAGAGACACTCCATGCTATTTATATTACAAATTAAACAATTAGGCATATGCTTTCATATTTTCCAAAATATCTCAATTAACATACATTCATATAAGAAGTTCTTGTTGTCTCATGAAAACTTATATATGGTTAACAAAAATGTTCTACTAATGTATAACTAGTTTGTACATACAGTTTCCAAGACTATAAAAGTTTAACAAAAACTATCATTTTGAGTCTGTGTACATTATAATATGTCATAGTATTTCTGGCAATACTGTGAATAAACTATTATCACTGTATAAAACACGTCTTACTAATAACATTGCTATGTGTACAGTTTTAATAGATTTTATTCTTCACAAAATATTTACATTTATCTTATGCTTTTTAAGTTGATTTTTCAGAAAATACTCTGGAACGAAAGGTGTTGTGTAGGCTGTTAGAGGTATGACATTCCACGCCACACAGGTGTCAATTAGTTAATGTGTTTACTGTTAAGCACAACACAAAAGTACAAGTGAAGCATTGCAAATGAAACATATAAAAATTGATATAGGGTATTACAATGTTTGATGAATTATCTCAGTAGATGTACTCTGATTATTAAATAAACAACTAAGGATATAGAATAAGAATGAATGAATAAAAGAAATTCAGGTTATAACTAAACTAAATATAAACAAATTAAAATCTTTGTCAGGCAAATAGTTTTTGGACAGACACAAAGCAAAATAAACTATTCACTGAACAGGTAACTGAATACAAAAATGTGTTTAGTTGACACACGCAACAATCCAGGGCTGTTAAGATGAGAAATGCAGAACAAATCCATAAAAATATAATCAGGAAACAAGTCCCAAGTGCTGGTAATCAAGTAGGAGGACACACAGTCACAATTCAGAAAAAAATCTCCAGCCAGAAAACAATACAAGAGCATCCCAAATGCTAAAGCAACAATGCCACACACTGAAGAAGTCCTCTGAAACCAAAACTTCACCAAGGACTACATACTGCTATAAACGTATATCACTGGAGACTTGAAACACAGTAGCACCAGTCTCAGATGCTGTAACAACAGTTTCAAACATCATCAGCATTCACTACAGACCCCACACAGTACCACTTCAGAATCACTGAAGCCTTAAACCACTGAAAAGAAGTCCCACAAGTGCAAATAACACTCCAAAATGCTGCACCAGAAATTCCCAATGATGGAAATCACTGTAGCTTTGAAACATTGTAGGGGTAATATTAACACTCAATGGATAAAAGGTTCTCTAGTACTGATTAACTGATATTAATAATGGATAGGAGCCTAAACAATAAATCTGCAATCTTTCAAGTCTTAAAGAGTTTTAACAACAATCTCACCCATTAAACAGTAAAAATATCATAGTGTACAAGATAAAATAAAGTTATGAATCTGACTGAAGTTAACCTAGACAGTCAGCTGTCACCATCTTGGTGTAAAGGTATGGGATCAGGATCTTTCATGATATAGAGAAACAGTGTGATTGATTACATCTGACATTATCATGTACATAACTCATCAAAGCTATGAATTTTTGAATGCTGTTAACACCCTTTCCTCTAAGCTGTGAGACCAGAAGTTGATCTAAGTTAGGGGAGTGGGATGGTGCAGTCCCCTCACTATATCCATGTAAAAATAAGCCTTAAAATGTATTGTTTTAATAAGTTGTAAGTCCATAAGTTCAGTTACAATGATTCATTAAGAAGTATATCACAGAGCAATAATTTTAGCTCCTTTTATTTGCAACCATCCTCCCAGATAAAGCCTCTTCTGACAGGGTACACCTAATGTTATTGCGAATAAATAGCATAACTTGTCTACGAATAATAGTGTCAATCATTACATTTTAATGGAAAGTATTTAAGAGTTCATATACATTCTCATCCCTCCCATAACCAACTAAGCACTTTCTCATTAGGAGTACCTCCGATGTTTGAATGTGATCAAAAGAAAGAAATTCAGTCCTTAATAATATTTTTTTAGCTTTTTGCATGTACACTTACTGCTTCCAGCAGTCCAGATCAATGAACAGTTAACTCCAACTGGGTCCATTGACCTGCTTCTTTCATGGAGAATAAAAACCCCTCAGCTGTTCCCCTATTTTGGAAGTAATACATATTTTCAGACCTTATTTACCCCTGTGTATGATGTTGTCATGTTTGGAGGTATGTCCCTGTTTTTGGGCTTGATAACCCTTTCAGATAATTTTTTTGAATCTCCCCTCATCATGTGATTTTTTAAGGTCTCTAGTACAGTGAACACCATACTATATTATAAATATACCAGTAGCACCAATAATTTAAAGAAAGGGGACACACATTTTCCTTTTCAGACATCACAATAAATGATATTGGACATTAGAATGTTGCAATACCGTTCATTAAACTCTACGGAGTTTACACTGTCTGATAATGGGCTTTTATTTTGCTATCATTTTTATCACTGTTTTAGAAACAGGTTTCTAAGTAGTATATTACATTCGTACTGGAAGCAGGAAGAGTTATGTGTTAATGGGTATTCAAATATTATGCTAATTAGATGCCCAGATTTCTGGCCGATATAGACACACTTTTCAAGGGCCTCTGTAGTATTTTCAGTGTCTGCAGGTTGAGAGATATGACAGTGTCCCATTCCAAGAATAACAACATTTTGACTGGGTATATTTCCAATGTTTTGCTACAAAATGTTTAAAGAAATTCTGCCTATACTAACGGTGAAAAAATCATCAGTCATACCACACAGAAGTTAGCCTGAGCACAGTGTATAAGTATTCAGCATATAATGCTTGACATTGTGCTACTATAGAGCCAACTACTAACAGGCAATGAGTAAAACTATAGCAGCACAATGTCAAGCATTATATGCTGAATACTTATACACTGTGCTCGGGCTAACTTCTGTGTGGTATGACTGATGATTGTTTCACCATATTGTCATAGTGTGCACATGTTAAAAAATACAGCTGCTCACCTGTCCCATGCATAGGTATTATTTAAAAATAACTATAAAATATCAGATAGTAATATTTATTTCCATGAATTCTGGTTCATTTACCTATAAATATGGTTATATCTATATTCAGTTAGTTTGATACATTAAAGTAAATGCCAATGCCATTGTTTTGTGCCTCTATCTCTCAACTAATGATATTATTATTTATACCAGCTGGATAACTGTTACCAAAGTAAATGGTAGAAAAAACTGCAGTGTTCAGGCAGCTAAAAATAAAGTAGAAGCAGCCTGCTGAGGATCTGATACAGGGCTGCTCCCTGCAAACAACCAAAAAGTAAAAGCAACACATTTTAACATGCATTTTATTTAACTAAACCAAAAGAACAGAACAGGAAAACAAAAAAAAAAGAAAAGAAAAGAACAGGAAAAAACAAACCAAAAGAACAGACTGGAAAAAAACAAACCTAATATGCTACTCTTTCCCATGGAAAGAATTCACACCCAAAGTCTCTAGCGCTTTTCTATCTCATAGAAAGGATTCAAACTCTTGTATTTTGTGCCACTCTCTCTCTTATAAAAAGGATTCAACATGATTGTTTGGCTGATCACTCTAACCCAAATAACTGTACATATTAAACAATTAGAGAAGACAGTGGAGAGAAACACCCTCAACTCATCACTAGAACATCTCATAACAGACAAAAAATGACATGGGGAGTAGTGACTATTCAATTCTTCTGCACAATCACATCCACACAGCTAGGGCCCTCACAACATTTGTAGTTAAACTAAATGCTAATGAAACACAGTGCCTTCACAGACTTACATTTTTTTTAATTTAAATTAATAATGGTATAGCATTACAGATGGCCTAGTACTAAAACATGTAGCCTTTGGGAAGAGTGAAACAAATGTTCGCTTCATAGTGAGTTTGTCAGACAGGCTTGCCAGATTCCACACAACTACACACACACACACACACACACACACACACACACACACACACACACACACACACACACACACACACACACACACACACACACACACATGCAACCACATGTAAACACATATACACACATGCATATATCTTCAGGTTAGGTGCACTGAAAATTTTCTTACATTAACTGCTAAAAATGCAACACTGTCACATTTGGCAGACAAACCATACCCCTAACATAGAGTACTGGCAATACCACACTTAAAAATAAAAATGCAGTTAAGAGACCTGGGAAGCTGAGTTGATATGTTTCTTTCCTTTTATCACCATGTACCCATGGTTGAAATCCTTCTACTTGATGTTGCTGATCACCAGAAATGTAGCTGGCTCCTCCAGCAGACCAAGTCATTCCCTGATCTGGCACCCACTGACATCAGGACTAAGTAGCCAAAAAAAGGGGGGGGGGCAGGGATGTGATCCTAGGGTACCCAAAATGCAGGAGCCAATTACATCACTTATCTGCACCCCACCCCTCCTTCCTCAGTTTACAGCAAAAACAAAACAAAGGGGAATAAAAGGCTCTTCTCTTCCCCAAACTGTAGCAAGGTGCTTGCTACATTTGTAATAAGCAATGACAAAAGGAACATGAAGTGCCAAAGTGTTTAAGTTATTTAAAAAACTTTCAGTTTAAACTGTAGCAAACTGCTTTTTATATTTGTAGCAAGGAGATGCTATAGTTTACACCACTCACAGAGTGCTACAATTTTCAGATTTGTTTAAACAAAAGAAACACAAAGTTCTTCTTTAAAACTATAGCAAAACTGCTTGCTGCAAATATAACAAGCAGATGCAACATATTATACCATGTACGGAGTGCTACAGTGCTCAGATTTGTGAAAAAAAGAAAAAGAAACAAAAAAACTTTTTTTTCTTTTAAACCACAGCAAACGGATTGCTACATTTGCAGCAAGCAAATGATACATTTTGACCACACATTGAGCCCTGCAGTGCTCAGCTTTGACTGAAAGTGCAACAGTGGCATTTAAAAGCTGGTATGCACTGTTACTAAAGAGCAACTGCGATCACCTGATCATGTCTCCTAAAACTATGAGCCCCGATGAAACAGTTGTGAAAACACAATTGCATAGCTATTATATTTTGTATTTAAATAAAGTATTTATATCCAGTTACAATTTTCTTTTTGGACAACAGGTTTGGTTTAATTGGTCCTTTCTGGGGACCAGTTGTTGTGTATTTATAGGGTGGGAACTGGCAACTCATAACAGTCACAAGACTCATTAGTCTTGAACTTTATATGATTCCTGTGATTCGATGACTCTCTGAATATGGCTGCCATGACAGGATGCCAACAGTCTTTTCACTTTGTACACTGAGTCAACAGAAAAAGAGCAATGCTTTTAGTTCGACTCTAAATATATATATTGTGAGGGGGACACCCCCTGTAAATTATATATACCACTTCAGACAACGTACAACAGAAGGGTAAAGGCAAATTTCCAGACCCCGCTGTTCAAACTCTCACACAGAAAGCAGCCAAAAGGTTGAAAAACAAGCCTGTAACAGCGTTTACTCTTACAGACTGCAATCGCACATACACACACATATACATATAAATATATATATATATATATATATATATATATATATATATATATATATATATGCCTATTTGTATAAAACAGAATAAAAACTTTAACAGAAAAAAAATAGCAACAGTGACTGTTATCTGCATTTCAATGAATACAGCTGCTGCAGGTTACAGATGTTTTTTTAAATAGCAGTTAGTTTGGTAGAAAATGTCGACATACAGAATTATGTGAATACCTTGGTCCAGTAAGCAGACAGATTTATTCTGTGAACTGATCAGGTATGTATACATGACAGGTGGTGAACCAATGGGGATTTAGGACACCAAATAAGAATCACAGCCAATTAGTGGGATACTGTTAACAAAAGACATTTGACAAAATGAGTATTCCAGTTTATGATAAAGCTATCCTGCTTGTTAAAAGGGGACACCATATTTGATTAAACTAGTTTTAATTTCTAAGAGTGAGTTACGTTTCTACAATGTGGGATAGTTTGCAGTGTTTGGTTGTAACAATAGATGGAGATGCTGCAGGAGGCACAGTCCTTGCAAGTGGCAAAATCCACAAAAAATGAATTCTCTCAGTTCTTCTCCAGACTAAAACTAATGCTTTTCTAATGCATAACTTCAGTAATATTATGTCAGTGAATTAGTGAAATTCCTTTACAACAGTCATTGGCACTATTTGAAATAAATGTTCTTCATGTTACATCTAATTTTATCGTGCATCTAATAATCACTGCAGGCAGAAAAGAGTTATGTGATAAGAAAAATGTGTACATGTCTGTGTGTGACGGTAAACAGAGTGTAATGCAAAAATTATATTTGCTATATAGAGTTCTGTGATAGGGAAAAATGTGATGGCACTAGTTACAATAACTAAAGAGTATGGAAGCAGCCAAGAACAGTGATGTTTTTAATGTTTTAATGAGTACATGTCTGTGTGTGGAGTGTAAGCAGAGTGTAATGCAAAAATTGTACTTAAGTTACCTGTTCATCTTTTATTTCAGGTAATTTTGTTTCTAACAGCCTGTTTAAAAAAGCAGCAATATTTCTGAGGAAAACATTGCCAATGTTGAAAGACCTTTCAAAATACAGTTCTGGCTAAACAATGACTCATTTGGCTATTGTGTGACAGGTTTATGATGAGAATTACAGTTCATTGAATGAGTGGACTCACACTCACATTTTATATTTCACCAATGTGAATTTGTTTTATGACTGAGGCCCGTTTGCATGCTTTACTGCTGTTTTTTACAGGCATTAGCATTATTCTAACAATTTGTAAGCAGGTGCTTGACAAGTGAGTATAAACCAGCTATTTGGTATGAAAACAGAAATATTTATATAGAAAACAGATATAGAAACAAGAATGTAAGGACACCAGCCCAGAAGCTCCACCTCAGGCCCTGCCTAACTGAAGCACACACATGCATCATCCTAAGGGCATTGCATAAGCGTAGCAGCTTGTCATGTAGGAATACAGGTTGGAGCATTTTAACAAAAACAGGTCCTGATCTTTGCACATTGTCATTGTACAGACTACTCTTTCTTGTTAATATAAGTCAAGTTCTAAGCAACTTTCTCTGGACAAATGCCATCGCGGTTTCTTGTTAGCAAGAAAAACTGTATCTGAAATTCAAGAAAAATGTTTACATGCTGTGTGAAAATATATGTAAAGATAGTCTACCATCCAGGTTTTGTACATAGCCGCTCAAAACATGTAACAGATCTATATCACCAAATGTAATAGCAATGTACTGCCCTGAGTATATTTATTAATGGCTTCCATCTGTTTTTACCTAGATTTATTCATTCATCCATACATTTTGATACGATAGCTTGCAAAAGTCCATTTTGAGTGGATTCATGGGGAGAAAAGCTCCATATTTTTCTGGAGGAAAGCAGGGTGAAATAGAAGCTGAAAGGAATAGAACTAACAAGAATATGATCAGGTATATAAGAACGTATTATAATATGACTAGAGATGTTGAAAATATTATTCAAAAAAAATTGGTGAATTCTAATGTCTGCACCTGAACTGGTCACTTTATTAGGAGTTAGACCTAGATTCACATACAAAAATAGTATTACTTTAAAGAGGCAATTATGTTATAAAGATTTTGATGTCAGTCATGTTACCCAAGTTTATTATGGTACTATACCTTGTCACAACTGCTCTTGTTGCAGAAATATTTGTGTCATCCTGTAACAAACAAGAAGCATGAACTTGGATGTCAGGCAACATGTAATACAATGTTTGTTTGTTTGTGTCTTTCGGCTTTTCCTGGTTTGGGGTCGCCACAGCGGAACTCCAGTCCGCTAATGATTGGTAGTTGATTTTTACGTGCCGAGTTACCAGCCCTGATGCACAACCTTCAACGAAGGTACGCCCATTCATGCATATCTCCACACAGAAGACGCTCTAGCTGAGAATCGAACCAGACAGCGTCTTACTGTGAGGCGACAATGCTACCGCAGCACCACCACCGCGGGTAACATGTAATACGATGTATGTAGTATATATAGGAACCTGTGTGCAATGTGAATGTTTTTATGCAGGAAAAAGCTCAAGAC
This sequence comes from Protopterus annectens, assembly GCF_019279795.1. NCBI lineage: Eukaryota > Metazoa > Chordata > Ceratodontiformes > Protopteridae > Protopterus > Protopterus annectens. The sequence continues at coordinate 623,153,784 of NC_056751.1, read as the reverse complement.
ATTTGAAAGATCGCATAATTGAACACAAGTCGGAGAGAAGGAGTTTAATAGCAAATGCACTTGCAAAACATATTATGGATAGGGGTCAGATGCATGAATTTAAAGTCAAAGTACTAGAAGTTATGCATAAGAATTTGAGAGTAGGGGACATTATTAATAAGTTGAATATAGCTGAATATAAATGGATAACTATACTTGATGCAGACAGGCAACCGGGGCTAAATAACATGATAGCAATAAAGCCCATTTTGATTGATAGAATCAATATAAATGAACATCATCTGATATAAATATTTTTACATTTTTAACTTAGTATATAATCTGAAGCATGAATATTTATGTACAATTTGTAGGTTTTATTGTTAAAAATTTTAGAACTTCATATTAATAAGTTGTTTGTTTCTATTGGTGGGCTGTGTCATGTGTTTCACTTTGTTAGGGTATATGATGCCTGGTTTTTAATTGTGTAATGAATACTGATGAAGGGTGTTTGTTTCCTGAAAGCTTTGTTCTATATGCAACAAAGCAAGCGTTTCTACTACTTGGATTAGTTTTATTTTGAGAAAAGCTCCATAAACAGTAAAATAAGAAAAACAATAAAAAGTGTCACTAAGTATAATTCAGAAATAATATTAGAATGCTATGGAGTAAAAACACACATGCAAACAAAAAAGGTAGTACTTGCAAAAAGAAAAAAAATGCATGACTATGTGAAGACAGAATCATGTTAGTGCTGACATGGGTTTATGCTATTGTTCACAGCAAGTACAATCACACAGATTGTTTTCAAATGTGGAAGAATGAATGGGGTGTGCCAGAGAAAAGACAGTCTGAAAAATTGGTGGATTAATGTAGAGGTTATGGTGACAGCAGAGATTAAAAAACAGAGAGAGAGAATGAGATTGTATTAAGGTGGGTGATGATAAATAAAAGCATTGTGCAGAACGCTGGTAGACATAATAAGAAAAAAATCTGAAGCAAATATATGAAACGAAACACAGACAGGAATGAAGCAACTACAAGAAGGGGATGGGAAGTAGAGTAGATCTGAGGATTAATCAAAGTCACAGTAAACTTTATTGCCATTTGGACCCACACCTCAGTTCAGGCTAAATGAAATTGTGTTGCTTCAAGCTCTATATGCAGACAATACATATAGATATAACAGACATAGATAAAAAAATGTAGCATTGACATGACGCTAGGACATAATTACATTTTTGTATTTCTATCTATTAACAGCGTTTAATATTGCACAGGAAGCTATACTGCACAGTTGAGACTTCAGCCTTATGAGACTAGAGCACTTTTAATTCAATGGAATGTAACTTGGTCTTTGAGTTACTACGCAAAAAAAGTAAAAAGAAGCTGTCAATGAGCTATTGCACAGGTGAGAAGAACCTAACAGTGATTGACTGCATTTTAAGGAAAGACATTCCCTGCAAACTGTGTGGCCTCTGATTAGATGACCTGTTGGCTTGCATTGCTACTCAAGTTTAGTAGTCTGATAGCCTGAGGAAATAAGCTATTTCTGAATCTAGTCATTTTGCAACATATACTGCCCAAAGTCAAGCAGAAGAACAGTCCCTGAATGGGGTGGATTCAGTCTCTGGTAATTTTTGTAGCTGTACTGAGACACCGTGCAGAGTGCAGATCCTGCATAGATGGAAATGTGGACCTGATGATCCTCTCTGCCACCTTCACCACTATTTGAAGAGCCTTACAATATGTAGCTTTGCAGTTCCCATACTATACCGTGATATTGCTTGTCAAGATGCTTTCAATGGGGCCTCTATAGAAGGTTGTGAAAACCGAAGATATAAGGTTTGCTCTTTTCAACCTGCGTAGGAAGTGGAGCCTTTGTTGTGCATTCCTGACAATGTGATTTGTGTTAACAGACCACGTCAAGTCTTCTGCAATGTGCATCCCAGGAATTTGGTGCTCTTCACTCATTCTACTGTTTCTCCCTTGATTGTGAGAGGGGATGTGTCTTGTGGTTTTTCCTGAAGTCCACCATTATCTCTTTGGTTTTGTTTACCTTCAGAGCCAGGCTGTTGTTGTCACACCAGTCAATCAGATGTTTCACCTCCTCCATGTAGGTTGTTTCATCACCATTGCTGATTAAGCCTACTACTGTAGTGTCATCCACAAATTTGATTATGTGATTTGAGCTGTTTCTAGCTGCACAGTCATGGGTCAGCATGATGACCAGCAGAGGACTGAGAAAACATCCTTGAGGGATTCCCCATGCTCTGAGGTGTTATTGCCTTTGCTCACTCTTTGTGGTCTGTCAATGAGAAAGTTCAAAATCCAGTTACACATGGGAGTGCTGACACCCAAATGAATCAGTTTCTCTATCAGATTTTGGGGTACAACTGCGTCCAAGGCAGAGCTGAAGTCAATGAATAACAGTCAGATATAACAGTTCTTGTTTTACAGGTGAGCTATGGATGTGTGCAGTGCCAGTGACATGGCATCTGCAGTGGAGCGGTTCAACCAATAGGCAAATTGGAGTTGACCCAGTTCTGCAGGGAGATTTGTTGTTAAATAGTCTTTGTCCAGTCTTTTGAAGCAGTTCATTATGGTAAAGATGAGAGTTACTGGATGATAGTCATTCAAACTTGCTGTTTGAGTCGTTTTTGGGTAACAGTATAATTGTTGTGTTCTTGGAGCACTACAATATTATGGTCTAACAAAGAGATGTGTTAAATATGTCAGTAAGAACTGTAGTCAGTTGAAAAGCACAGTCTTTAGCACACACCCAGAATGTTGTCTGGTCCAGCCGCTTTTCTTGGGTTAACCTGTCTTAGAGTTCTCTGAACATTGGCTGAGTTGAGGTCGAGTACTACTTCATTTTGTCTGGTGGTGAGTTTTGTGGCTTTTGTGCCACTCCCTTCATCAAACCTGCTGAAGTAGGAGCAGGTGTTGAAGTGTTGTCATCACACATTGAAGATACAGGCCTGTAGTCTGTTAAGGATTGTATTACCTGTCAGACTTCTGGAGTCCCTTAGGTCTGAGAAGTGACTCTGTATTTTCTGTCCATAGGCAAGCTTTGCCTTCTTTATTCCCCTATTTAGGTTCTTGCTGGTCTCTCTGAGATCATCCTTGTTTCCTGCCTTAAAGGTCACATTGCATGCTCATATACTTCATTGATGATCCAGGGTTTTTCGTTGGGCCTTATGGTGATGGTCTTGTTAACTGTCATATGTGCCAACATAGATTCCATGTGCTCATCCAGATTGATGTGTTGGTTCCCCATAGCCACATCTTTAAACATAATCCAATCTGTGTTCTCAAAGCAGTCCTGGACTGCTCCCTCTGGTCATGCTCTTAGTTGCTTCTTGGTTGGCTTGCTTCTTATTAATACTGGTTTGTACACAGAGATTAATATGATGGCCAGATGATCTGAGTTACCCAGGTGTGGGTGGGGTATTGCCATTTAAGCCATCTTGACATTGGTATATACTTTGTCTGGTGTGTTCTCTCCCCTTGTAGTGAAGTTCACATGCTGGTGACAGTTAGGTAGGACTGACTTTAGGTTTGCTTGGTTGAAGTTACCTGCTATTATGTGAACAAACTCTGGATTTTGATTCTGAAGTTCACTGATCGACTGATGAAGCATGGCCAGTCCCTCATTGGCGTTGTCTCTGGGAGGAATATATACAGCTGTGATGCTCACACCATTAAACTCCCTTGCCAAGTAAAAGGGTTTAAATCTTAGAGACAAGAACTCAATGTTTTCAAAGCAGTAAGTGGTTACTGCCTCATAGGTGGTACACCACCTGTTATTTACATAGATACAGACACCTCCTCTGCACGACTTACCACTGAGGATCTGATTCCTATCAGCTCTAAATAATGTCAGCCCTTCCAAATGCACCACACTATCACTGATATTATAGTTTAACCATGTCTCTGTGAACATGAGTGCATAACCTTTTCTCCACTTGCTTTTTGTACTTAGTTCTAGCCTTATGTAGTCCATCTTGTTATCCAGGCAGTGAACAGTGGCCAGTAGCATAGACGGAAGTTCATGCCTGTGTGGGTTGGTCTTTAGCCTGGCATACATTCCAGCTCTAGTTCCTCTTTTCTTCAGTCTCACATCTTTTCCTTCTTCTCCTCAGTTTAGAAGTTTTAGAAGTCAGATTTGCTTGAGCAAGTAATTTTGGACCATAATTGAGTATAATTCCTTGTTCCTGGAATTTGTGGAGTTCCTTGGGTGTAGTAGGCCTAGCAGGGCTCGCAGACAACAGCTCATCAAACCTGCAGCACTACAAGCTTGAAAATCGAATTACTAGATGTTTCTCTCTACTACAACTTAGTTTACCTTCAGTATTTTCCCTTGATTTTGGATTTTTTGTTGTTTTAGACATAAAACAAGGCAGATAGTGCACACTTCCCTGTCGAGGCAAAGCAGCTGCAGCCAAACAGGTCACTGCCTTTTTTTTTTTTTTTTTTTTTATAATAGTAAAGGGACATTTTATTTTATTTGATTTGTTTACCAGGGTAGAACATATTTGTTTACCAGGGTAGAACATTAAGCCGTGGTGGTACAGCGGTAGCATTGTCGCCTCACAGCAAGAGGTTCTCCCATTCGATAATCGGCTGGAGCGCCTTCTGTGTGGAGTCTGCATGTCTTCCCCGTGGTCAAGTACTGTTCGAAAGACATGCGTGAATGGGAGTGCCTTCATTGATGGTTGGGCGTCGAGCTGGCACTTCGGCACCGTAAAAATCTACTGCTAATCATTAGCGGACCGGAGTTCCGCTGTGGTGACCACTAACCGGGAAAAGCCGAAAGAAAAACAACAACCAGGGTACAACATTGATCTCTATGAACCTTTTTCAGATTCAGCCCAGGAGCTGTATCAGGTTAAGTGACTTGCTCAAAACCTCACAGGTAATGGAGGCTGAGGGAGTCAAACCATGAACCACTGCACCACAGGAGAAAGCTTATGTAATAGTTACCCTGGTGTAGGAAAGGTGATAAATATAGAAGCACCATACATGATGACAAAGAAGCATGCTATTGGTTTGTTTGGGGGGAAGTAATGACCAATGGATTTAAAATAAGGAGGGGATGTAAGGGCACCTGTAACCAGCAGGATGAAGCATATTCCTCATTTTAGATATATGGAAACAATGCACTGCATTTCCAGTTCTATTACTCTATTTGTGGACTTGTACGTAATCGAAATTTAATGACTGTAGTAATTTACTTGTCCCTTTATGCATGACTAATATAAAAAGTGCAGAGTAATCATTCAGAAAAGTGTTTTATGTGACTGAACACTTAGGTGCCCTAAAAAGGACAAATATTGGTCACACAACAGTGCAGCATAAACAGGAAGCAGCCCTGAAAAGTTACATTAAACTGCAACATGCTGGGCAAAGCCAAAACTACTAAAAAATAAGCAGAAACAGAAATAAGTTATGAAAAAAGGCAACATTAGAACAGTAAAATAATAGATAAACTACCAAATGGCCTAAGAATCTCATACAAATGACAGACAGTAAACACTACAGGAAGCAGCTTTAAGAGTCAACAACTGAATTGTCTTGATAAAATCCCATGTGAGATGGAAAAACCGAGATCAGATGAGTCACTGCATATATATCATTATGGTTGACAGACAAGGTACAAAGCAGCAACATCCCAAATTAATGAAATGACAGATATTTCTTAAGGCACAATATTTCCTAAAGAACTTCTGTGATTGTCATTACAATGCGAGGCATGAGCTACATGTTATCTGTAGTTACCCAGCAGTATCCCATATAAAGCAGGATTGTAGTTACAACCAATTCAGTATTTAAAATGTAGAATGCTTGAAAAGGGTTTAGTCATTCTCTTGCACTTTAGACTGTTTTGCATCTCTTAAATCCTTATTATTTCTCTTATACAGCTATAGCTTCTTCACATGCTTAATCTGTGTCCCATTTCTATTTCATTCTGCTGAAATTAAAACAAAGAACTATAAGGCACAGTTAATTATGCAGTAATTAATTTATGTGTTGCAAATACAACACTACAATCACACCTTTTAAAATGTGTATGCCATACACCCAACAAAAAAACAGTCATTGTAAAGTAACAGGTATTCTGGATTTCTGCAGTTCTCTGCCCATCACCTGCAGATGTTAGGTGTACAGCCTCACTGTTTTTATTTAAAGAGATACAGCCATCTCATGAACATATTGTAAGGATAGTTAAGCACTTTTCCTTCAGCTCAATATCTGACATAAATTTGTACAATTATTCTGAAACACAGTATGACAATGTATCTTCAGTACTGAATCACTGTATGAAATTCATTAAAATCCTCACAGAACATAACAAAGCAATGTTCTTTCAGGTAAGAAAAGAAGTAATATGTGCTTCTGCACCATTTTCAATATATGGGTTTTGAAACATATTTAAACATTTGTTTCTCTGAATGATAGTTTCCAAAACATGTAAGTGTTTATATAAGGTGTGGATTTGTGTGTGTGTGTGTGTGTGTGTGTGTGTGTGTGTGTGTGTGTGTGTGTGTGTGTGTGTGTGTGTGTGTGTGTGTGTGTGTGTGTGTGTGTGTGTGTGTGTGCAGGTTATGGTTAAAATAAAGGTTAAGTAAGAAGTTGGATCTAGCATGGTGAGTATGTGCTGGTGCATGCACATGTGAGTTTGTATTTCAGCCTCTCGTGTTGTGGTAGTGTTATGGAAAGTTTTTTTTTTTTAAGGTAAGATGTAGGATTAAGGTTAGGGTTAGCACATTACTACAGCGCTGCAGGGGCCAAAGCCCCTTGCATCACCTTAGTAATGCATGCTAACCCTTGCTCTGACCCTCTGCACAAACACTACACTTTACCTTAAAAAGAAACTTTCCTTAACACTACCATTACTGAGACAAATTTGTACTCATCGTTTGGAAGGGGTTTGGTCTAAAGATTGTAAAAGGAAATTGCTTTCCTTTTGCAATCTTTTGTATTTCAGTATTAGGGATTTTCAGTGATATAAATATTTGAACTGTTTTTGTCTGTGTTTTAGAATTCAGCACTTAAATAGTTTGATCATGTGTATTACAGTCATATATATATATATATATATATATATATATATATATATATACACACACACACACACACACACACAAACACATGTATGCTTATATACTAAATATATGTATATATATATATATATATTTATATATATAGAGAGAGAGAGAGATTCACTTCATAACACTGAAAGCTCAAAACACTGAAAATTCAAAATCTTGAAAACTCACAACACTGAAAATACATATCATACATATATACTGAGTTTAAACAACATAAATCATACCACTTTCCACCAAGTGTAAGCAGGGGGAGGCAAGCCCCCATGCACCCCCAAGTGCAACCTTGGAGTTGATATTTAAGTAGCAGGGAGTGTGGGGGCGCAGCCTCCCACATTGGGGGGGTGCAGGGGGCTTGCTCTCTTCTTACACTTGGTGGAAAGTGCTATGATTTATGTTGTTTAAACTCAGTACATGCATGATATGTGTTTTCAGTGTTTTAAGTTTCAGTGTTTTGGTCTTCTATATTACGAAGTTTTCTCATTTTCACTGTTTTAATTTTTCAGTGTTATGAAGTGAATCCATATATGTGTGTGTATATATATATATATATATATATATATATGTATATATATATATATGTAGATATAGATATATATATATATGGGTCTACTTTGTTTCACTGAATATCATTTTACTGTATATTCACAATAATCCACACAAGAAGATGCGCTCTAGCTCACGTAAATAGCAAAATAAATCCACCGGATATAGTTAAAACCACCAAATAGTTGTTTAAATTCCCTTTAAATATATCTTAATAATGCTGTGAACTTAAAACCCTTATTAGTGAAGAAGCAAAGAGAAAAATTATGAAGCTGTTAGCTATAGCAAGAGGGCATTATTATAATAATTATATATATTTTTAGGTATAAATATATGTTTAAATTAATTTATTTGAATAATGTGAATCATGCATGTATGTGTTGTATGTATGTATATATGTGCATATATTTTAAGCTATTTTTAAGATATATTTAAAGGGAATTTAAATTCTTTGTATGTATATATAAAAATTCTCTTGTGTGTATGGGGTTGCCCTTTTAAATAATTTTAAGTTAGTGAGTGAGTGGGTTGGGCTGAAGCATTTGTTTAATTGATTCTCCTACTTAAATGTCTCATTTCTGTTGTAAAATTATACTGATGAAGGGTGTAGACCCGAAAGCTTTATCGAATAAACTGGTTTTGGTGTAACTTCGTTTGTGGTCTGAAACTGGGTACTATCACTACTGTGTTTCAAGATTGCCAACATCCTGGCAGATAGCTTCAGTGCTAACTTTACCCCCCTCTCACTCCCTAAAGAGCCCATCTCTATACAGGAAGAATGCAAAGTTCCTGTAATCACAGCTGCAACAGGTAAAAACCACACTCTCCAAAGCCAAGAACACAGCATCCATGGGACCAGACAACATCCCAGGCTGTGTTCTACACGAACTACAGAACAAACTGGAACCCCACCTAAATACCATGTTCAATCGTAGCCTCACCTCAGGTTTTGTGCATGCTGAATGGTGCACAGCGGTTATCCCACTCCACAAGGGGGGAGCCACCACAGACCCCAGGAACTACCACCCCATTAGCCTGCAATTCAGTGAAATGAGATTCAGTCTGAGTTTTCAGTAATTTGAGTTTTCAGCGAAGTAGTCGGGGTGAAATGAAATTCAGTGAAGCGAGATTCAACGAAACAAAGTACACCCATATATATATATATATATATATATATGTGTATATGTGTGTGTGTGTGTGTGTGTGTGTGTGTGTGTGTGTGTGTGTGTGTGTGTGTGTGTGTGTATATAGACGGTTACACCATTAAATATGCTAAATTGAAAACATTCCCTAGAACAACATAACCTATCAGGACCACTTGAGGCTGTCTTCAACTACAGCCTTGAAACAGTCAACAGTCATTTCCCTCCACAAGAGTGGATCATCAACTGACCCAGGGAAATACAGACACATCAGTCTGACAAGCCTAATACACAAAGCCATGAAACAAATTATTATGGAAATGATAAACAAGGAAAATGGCAACTTACTAAAACTGGACCCATCCCAATTTGGCTTTGTTAGGGGAAGGTCATGCCTACTTAGCGTACTAGACATCTTTGTGGGGGTCACTGAGAAAATGAACGAGGGCAAAAAAAATGCATATTGTATATCCTGATCTGGCTAAGGCATTTGATAAAATACCCAACTCAGGCATTACTGACGAGTTCTATGAACTAGGCATAACCCTTACATAACTCACTGGATTGCTGGCTCAGGATCAGTGAGAGCACCTCCACCAAGAGACTGGTCACCAGTGGACAGGGCCGGCCTTAGCTGAACTGGTGCCCTAGGCGAAGTAGTACTCCGGCGCCCCTTAAGCCCCACCCATACCGTGCTCATGAAACACCCCTATAAGCCACACCCATATATCGGTCACTCCCCAGGAAAGCCACTCCAGCCATTTCCTTCATTTAAATGCATATGAAGAAAAGATACCTTGTGATGCAGTTAAACTGAAAGTGAAGGACAGTGGAATTTTCCATTAATAAACCTGCTTTATCAGTTGCCCCTTCACATATATTTTAGTATAAAAGTCACGTCCTCAGAAAATTGAAGCTCACATGCCTTATTTCGAAGAGATGCTTAAATTAATCTAAACATTTTAATTTACTTTGGGGTAGGCGAGTGAACCTTACAGCTCAGTGAAAGTAGAATAGCAACCTCCCTCCTCCATATGTACAGTAGCTTAAGCTTGAATAGCACAAACACAGATATTTGCTAAACAATACAGTCTCACAATGAAAACAGACTTAGCATGAGCAATAAACTTCTCTGCCATTGAAACGGCATGAAAATCCACATTCATAAAAAATGCATCTGACCAGTGGAGGCTTAAGTTTACCTTTGGGCTATTTTCAAAACGGCCTCCTTGCACACATTTTTAGGGCCATGCATACATGTTTGTGTTCTTTGATTCACCTTCCTGATTGTATTAAATTACATTCCTTGTATAATAAAGCACCACTTGTTAGTGTGTTTTTTTAACTTTGTAGTTTTGAACATTTTTCCAGTAAGCAATAAAACAAAATGCATGACCCAGTAATGACAAACTTGCCCATTTCAAAACATTTTAACTATGAAGAGGGGATGGGAGTGTGGCCTCATGGTTATGGTGTTTGCCTTACAAACACAAGGTGCAGGGTTTGAGTCTTACAAGAGATAATTGGCTAGGCTTAAAATGGCTCACAAGGACAGTTAGCTTAGTACTAATCTATGAACCTATAAAAGGCCACTCAAAGTTCTGTCATTACAATCCACAAGTCAATAAGCACAATCTCTGCAGAAGTAAAGTTCATCCGAATAATTCTACATTAAAGAGATTTTTTTAATAATGAACAGTCTGTTACTGGCAAACAATTTTACATTTCAGTGTTTCATCTACCAATTCACTGCCTGCCACCCTTGAAGAATTACTTTCCTACGTTACACAAAAAAAAATGGTAAACTGGTAAAATTGCAATAGGGAATAACTAAGAAACTGACAACAAGTTCATAGTTACTAGGCATCTTATAAAAAGAGGACACACTCAGGAATGCAAAACCCCTATCCCCCCTTAAAATGCACCAAATAATCAGCAAGCAGAGCATTACATACATGCCTCCATACCTTTCAATCTCTTAGTACAAGAACGCTAGAAAAAGCCTGAAAGAGTGGGGGTGGCAAAACAGGGACAGATTATAAATATTGCTCTTGTAATCTTAGAAAGTTGCTAAAATAACACCATTTTCTTAGCAGGCATTTTCTGAAGGGCATGAAGACAAACTCAAATGTATGACATTTAGTTAATTCAATCCTGAATGATTTGCCAGAAAACCACAAATTGTATGAAGAATAGGTCAAAAATATGAGGCAAAAATCTGGACAGTTGAGAGGTATGCTCATTATCATATGGGCATTTGCTAAAATTATCATAGATCTCCCAGGAAGCGATGTTGTGAATGGGACCCAACAAAAATACAATCAGAGTAGAAGTCTTTGTGGGATATGTGCCTTCTACAAAAATATTGTAGAATCTTTTGCAGAGTGACCATACCCTAAATATATGTAAGGCATCTGACCCTAACCCACAACTAAAATAGGACAAGTACCACAATAAGGAAAGGGAAAAAAAAAACTATTTTCAAAATGGGGCACTTACTTGCCAACCCTAGGAAAACAAGTCAAACTGCTGGACTGATGATGCTTTACATGCAAGACACAAACTACACTGCGGCAAGAAACAGCTTAAAATGGGCTGGCATCTGAAGTTGGAAGGGTGCAAAGCTCTGTAGGTTTATGACTACTGCACAAGTGATCCATGTGATGAACATTACACAGCTACTAGGTTGTGCTCAGATTGCAGTTCTTAATAATGTTCCTGTCTAGAGAGGGCAACAATCGTGTGTAATCATGTGCCTGTTACATAAATACTACCATTTCAGTGGGAGTAGAACTAAAGGAATAATAACACCCTTTACTGAAACTTTATTAGGAACAGATAAATACACCAATAAAGTAGCTGGGACGTACAGGTAGCCTGCAATTACCTTGCAAAGAAAGCCTCCATAAGTCAGAAGGTGAGAGGAGAAAGACTCAATTAAAAAAAAAAAAAAAAAGGACATTGCAAGTCTCATCTGCGAGTGTCCTAAATCAGTTGGCTAATAAAAAACATAAGTCCAAATCAGAATTTTAAGTGATACAGAGAGTTCTTTGTTCTGAAACATATTAAGCTGCATTAGAGGTAAACAAAGAAAAGAAGCAACAAAAATATGTAATGTATAAGTATGATATCATTTTCTCTTCTGCATACAAGCTTCCTGTTTTGAATCCTCAAAAAGCATATGCTGCCACTATATTATTAAAGCCGTGGTGATAAAACATGTGGATCATTATTGTACATTTAACATTTAACAGGAAAGTTAAAACACAAAATAAAGATAAAACATTGGTATTAATTGGGTTTATTTAATTAAACTATATATTGTAACAATATGGCAAATAAACATAATTTGCTTCTCTAGTAAACAAATATCAGTAGCAAAAGCCTTTAATACCAATTAACTGGCACCATTGCCTGGTAATATTCTTATCCATTATGCTGTCATGCACTGGTAATCACTTATAAATTAAAAAGAACAATACTCTACATCACCTGAACCTGTTGAAGCTTTACATGACTGCACTCTAAGGGGGTTGCTGCTGTTCCATATAAACTTATTTAATCAACAAACAGAACTGCATAACACAAACCTAGTTTCACAAGCATATGCTTAATATTAATTCTATCTCATCTCTCATGTCATTCATCTTTGCTAATAATTGCTGTTCATAAACAAAGCATGTGCTTATCAAAACAGTATTGTCTCAAGACTTACATTAAAAGCAAAACATAAAGAAGACAGCCTAATATTGTCAGCTCCAGCAATACAGAATAACTGGGTTCCGTTATACACATAGCAATTATATATAATCAGAAAAAAGGCAGGGAGCACAGCTACATGTAAAAAAACACCAGTTTATAAATTCCACTTTTTGCAGTTACAGCCGGCATTCAAGATGCTGGTCTTGGCAAATTCATCAGGAAACCATTTTTCTTGGATCCCCAAATTATATTCCATTTTCCAGCATTAAGGATAAAAGAAGAAGATTTAATGAGATCAGCTACTTCTAAACTGAGTAAACTTGGTTCTGGTTCATCTGAGCTTGGTTTCTTGGACCTTGCCAATAGTTTTGTAAATTATCTTTCTGAAATCTGTCAAATGTGAAAACCACAAATGACAAACCAGCAGTCAAAATATTGCATTCTGTGTTGCATAGGAGAATGACCACTATTTTGTGCAGGATTCAATGCATCATTGAACCATATTTTGAAAATGTTGTCTCAGATGGCTGGGTGAAGGGCTATACTTTACATTTTATCTTGGCATCTTTCACCCAGGACATGTTTAGATTTTTATGAAATTGTTTTGTTGCCAGGTTAAGTCTCTGCAGACTGATCTTAAAAGAAAATGTTTTCATTGCTATGCCCTTAGTCCACTTGTCCCTAGAAAGTACAGTACCTTGCACACAGACAGCACTGATATCCTTATACCTGCATGTATTTTCTTTACGTTGGCAAGACCTATCAAATCCTTATTGTTAAATGTCTACAAACAGCCCTGCAGGTCTCCATTAGAATGTGCTTTTATTATACTTTTGTGACCCCCTCAAACCCAGAAACTACAGTGATGTGCTGCTCCTCCCTCCCATCACAGACAAGTCTGTCACTACAGACAGCTACTTGAATCCAGCTCACCATAACATGCCTGATCTTTTGTCACAGAATTTATTTCTGAAGGGAAAAAAAAGTTCTTCTTCACTTGAAGAGTAGGAATACTGTTTTGACTTCTCTAGCTTTGCCTTTAGTCAGTAACATCATCTTAATCCAGGTGTCAGCCAATTGCAAGACTATAGTCTTACTCTGTCTGAATTTAAGGGGCACAGTTTATCTTGGTCTGAAAGAACAATAGTAGATAGTTTATCAGCTATACTGAGGTAATCAGCTGTGTATAAACCACAGAAACAGTTCCTTTTTAACTTTAATGCAAATAAATAAATAAATACATGCACTTATACAGACAAAGTAACACAATGCTTTTCTGTTTGTTAAACTTGCAAGTGGACTGTTTCAAAGATCTTGTCAATTGATTACCCACACCAAAAATGCAACATAAACAAGAAATTGCAGTGCTGATGGTTACAAAAAGTAAGACTTGATAATATGCGTAAGCAAAGGGTGGCTATCACTATAAATAGGTGCATTGTGAAATTTAAAAAAAAACAAAAACTTCCTTGCGCATTATACAGTACTGAGGACGTGGTTAACTTAGCAAAACATAAGGAAAAGTGCTAGCTCAATGTTGAGAAAACGAAGAAATAGTTGATGAATTTACTGTATCAACATCTAGATGCATAAAGAAACAGTGCCATTTTTAAAGATGCGAATTCAATACACACACACACGCTTTCTGTCTCATACACAAACAATTTAAATTACACACACACGCACATTCTCTCTCTCATACACAAACAAATGATTTAAGTTACACACACTTACCTTCTTTCTAAACCAAACGGCCACATGCAAACACATGGACTTAACTCATCACTTAAAATAACTGCTGGCTTAAAATCCGCGCGGAACTTAAGAACGTATTTAAATCCATGTTAGCGTCATGATGCACACACAAAGGAGAAAACTCTTGTATCACGCATGACGTTAAAGCCTGCTGGCCAATCTGCAACTGTAAGTGGGAGGGGACTCGCCCTCCCCCTCTCCCAGTGGTTCAGCCGCCTTGAACAGGGTGCCGAGAAGAGATCAAAAGTGAAACTAATGTTAACTAAAATAAATAAATAAATAGTTAAAAATTGCACCCTTTTCAAAGCCGGCCTGTACAGTGCCCTAGGCGGTCGCCTAGTTCGCCTATGCCTAAGGCCGGCCGTGCCAGTGGAGTATCCCAGGAATCCTTGCTTGGCCCGCTCCTGTTTGACATTTACTTCTCGGAAGTCAAGGCTAATGTTAAAGGCCTCTGGCTCACCAAGTTCACTGATGACTGTAAATTGGGAGCTATTATAGATTCACCCCAAGACACAAAAATCTTGCAAGTGGCATTAACAGAGACAAATGACTAGTGCCAAAGCCATGGCCTAAAACTCAATGTCAAAAAATGCATTACAGTGCCCTTTGGAAAACTGTCAATGCAAGTTAATTACATCATTGATAAAATCCCAAGAGTCAATCCAGTAGTAAGGGATCTGGGAACATATGTAGACAGCAATCTGACCTTTGACCAACATGTAGCAGAGATGTTAAGGAAATCATTCTATGTTGCCCAACTTATAGGTAAGGGTATGTCATCCAGGTCTAAGGAAGTTAAATTATCACTCTACTTGGTACATACCTGACCTATAGTTTAATACAATGCCCTCTTTGGTATTTACCTAACCAGAAATGTGCAACAGTTGGAACCCCCACAAAGGTTTCTCACCAGGAAAAGTCAAGACATGAATACCCTGCCCTACACCGATTGCCTAAAGGCTCTGTTTCTATATTCAGTCAACTACATTCTGCTGAGGGAGGATCTTTGCCAGGCATACAGGCTTCCTCAGACCCAGCCCTGGTGGACCTGTTGTACATGTGCAAAACAAACAGCACAAGAAACACTGGATCCAGGGATCTAAACTTCACTTGTGACATAAACAGAATGTGTTGAAGAGACAAATATGTGTCCCAAAGGATCCCCAAACTATGGAACAGGCTCCCCATTCATGTAAAACAGAGTTCATCTTGACTCTTTTCAAATAAATCCTTGACATCTGGATGGAAGATTGTAACTTTACCCCCAGTCTGACCCCTGTGTCCATTATGGACTGAAGCCATTAATAAGAAAAGTATCATCCTAACTAACACCCCTCTCAAATCCTTAACCACCTGCTGACTAACATGCCCCCATATGATACTTGGGACCCACATAGTTTGGGGTGCATGGCTAGTCTTGTAAGGGCCCTACTGATTGTTAGCCTAGTAATGACCTATAACCTATGCATGTGTGCATTTGTGCATGTGTCTCAATAGTTTAGAGATGCCCATTCGATCAGAATGTGTGCGTGTGTGTGAGAGAGAGAGAGAGAGAGAGAGAGAGAGAGAGACAGAGAGTTTGAACAGTTTAGAATGGTCAGTTCAAGTACAATACTTTAAGCAAGTGAAAGGAAAGTGAAGTCCATGGAGGAAACCCATGAGAACATGAGAAAAAAATTAAATGAAATTCCTTGTACAGAATGAAAGCACTGCTGCTCCCACACTTAATTTTTACTTCTCCAGACATCTGGGTCCATTGGTGATCACTGACAATATTCCAGATGGGGAGGTTGAGAGACAAGGGGTAACTAGCATACATTCACCTGACAAATGATCACGTATCTGTTTTTATTTCCTACCTCTAAGAGAACACTTACTACTTCTCCAGACATCTGGGCCACATGGTGGTCATTGACAATATTCCAGATGGGGATGTTGAGAAACAAGGGGTAACTAGATACAGTCACCTGACAAAACATCACTTGGCTGTTTTTATTTCCTACCTTTGTGAGAACACTTAGTACCACAGATCCGGCCTCCTGTAATACTCTGATGCTAATGATGTGCTCCACCCCTCATTTGTAAGGTACTGTCCTGTGCTCCACCCACCATTTGTAAGGTATTGCATTAGTACTGGTCACCTGTTCACCTTCCACAGTGAAGGGCAGCTTTAAGTGGAAAAATTTCTTCCTCACTTCTTCCTCTGATCAGCCTTAATGAGTCTGAGATCCATCCCACAAAGGAATGCTTCTTCTATGGACTCTTTGGTCAGTATCATCAGTCACGTTATTTTGGAGTTCTATTTTACTTTGATTATGTTTTCGGCCCTTATCCTACTAACCATCTAACATTTCCTGACCACCATTAACCCAGCAGTCATCATCTACACGTGATAGTATTTTCTAGAACACTTTACTCATCTGGCTGCTCTGCATACATACAGTTAATCCCTTAGCACTTGTGTACATTTTATAATAAAGTTTTGCAAGTCACATTCATGCTAGCTCAGCTAAATGATAAATGCACCTTTGGCTAGTGTTTGCTCTCCAGCAGTGAACACTGGGCTGTCCTAGAAAGTCCATTGCTGTGAGCCATCAGTCCTACATCTGCCAGATGTCTGTTCAAGGCAAATGTTGCTATGTGAATCAAGGTCACATGACTCATTGACAGGGCAGAATCCTCTCTGACACTAAAAACTGGCAGTAATGTTTATGACTGATGACCACAACAAGTACAAATATGACTCTGTCATTGTCCATGTTGGTGTGAACGACCTGAGACTTACCTCCCTGGACACAATGAAAAGAGACATGGAAGAGCTCTCCAATCTTGTAGCTCAGGCAGGTATGACCCTAGCCCTGAGTAGCATTCTGCCATCACCCAGAATGATGCCGCAATACAAGGACAAAATGATTGACTTCAACAAATGGCTAAGCTTCTGGTGCCATTCTAAAGGGATCCAGTATCTGTCTGCCTGGGATGACAAGGTCGACAGACCATGATGCTTTGCCAGAGATGGCCTGCACCTGTCACCCCTGGGATTCCGGATACTGGCTAAGGTTCTTGCAGCCCCTATAGTGCCTTTTTTAGGCAAGGTTCAAATGACAAATTCACCACTGTAACAGGAACAGAAAAGAAACTGAGGGTGATGCTACTCAATGCTAGAAGTCTAAATCTCAAAATGCACTCACTAGAGGCACTCCTTAAAATGGAGAACATTAAAATGGAGAACATCGATATCTGTGCAATGACTGCAACCTGGTTCAAGGCTCCAGAGAGCACCCCTGCACTACCAGGCTATAACTCATACCACACTTTTCGGCCATGTAACCTGGACCGGAACACGAAAGGCGGAGGTGTGTCCATATTCATTAAGGATATCCACAACTCCAGGCTAGTTGCTCAGCATAATGCAGCCGAGGTTATCCAAGTGCAACTAACTCTGGGCAAACCTGCAATCCAAATTGTAGCTTGCTACAGATCATCCACCATGCCCCAGGATTCACACTCCTCTTTTCTTGATGTACTGGAAAATATTAGGGTTCAACCAAACACCCTAATAATGGGCGATTTCAACTACCCCACCATTAACCAGGAAAACTACTCATGTACCAACTCCTTCACTCAACGCTTTCTGGAATTCATAAACTCCAATGCCCTGGATCAACTTATCCACACCCCCACCAGGGGCAACAATATCCTAGATCTAGTCATTACCAACATGAGTGACCGGTGTTCCACACCTGAAATCAACGTCTCATTGGTCCGATCCGACCATAAGCTAATTACCCTAGATATCCACATCCTGCCCCCACCCCCTATTAAGGAAACCATGGTAAAACATTTCTCCAAAGCCAACTTCATGCTTCTTAAGACAGAAGTGGTGAACTTCATGACACCCCTGCAGATGGACAATATAGTTACGACTACTGAATCCTACGCAATTGCACTTTATAAGCACTTACATGAGTGCGTGGATCATGCTATCCCAAACAGAACCAAGACGCTATCCCCAAAAAAAAGGAAGCCAATCTGGTGGTCCCCTGCCATAAACAAACTGTACAACAGAAGGAAGAAACTGTTGCAAAACAGAGTAAAATCTCATGAGTGGAGGAGCTCCCTGGTCAGCCTCAGAAAGAAGCTGCGATCCCTGATAAAATCCTCCAAAGCTAGTTATGAAAACAAAATTGCCACTGATTCTAAATACAACCACAAAGCATTCTATAGCTATGTCAAGAATCTCAATGGCAACACTCAGATCTGCTCTGAGTTACAGCACAATGGCACTAAATATACAGACCCAACTGATATTGCCAACATCCTGGCAGATAGGTTCAGTGCTAACTTTACCCCCCTCTCACTCCCTAAAGAGCCCATCTCTATACAGGAAGAATGCAAAGTTCCTGTAATCACAGCTGCACAGGTAAAAACCACACTCTCCAAAGCCAAGAACACAGCATCCATGGGACCAGACAACATCCCAGGCTGTGTTCTACACGAACTACAGAACAAACTGGCATCCCATCTAAGTACCATGTTCAAACATAGCCTCACCTCAGGCTTTGTGCCTGCTGAATGGTGCACAGCGACGGTTATCCCACTCCACAAGGGGGGAGCCACCACAGACCCCAGGAACTACCGCCCCATTAGCCTGACGAGCCTGGTCTGCAAGGCCATGGAACATATCATCATGGAACTTATAAACAAAGACATTGTTAATCTCCAAACTCTGGACCCCACCCAGTTCAGGTTTGTAAAAGGCAGATCATGTCTCCTAAACCTGATAGACTTCTTTGAAGCAGTCACCAAAGCCATAGACAAGGGTAAGGTGGTTCATACAGCCTATCTAGATCTTGCCAAGGCTTTCGACACCATCCCCCACTCTGGAATTATAGATAAACTCACCAAACTAGGTATAAATCCCTATGTCACAAGATGGGTTGCCAACTGGCTCACTGACAGAACCCACACTGTGAAAGTAGCAGACTCCAAATCTGACGTCAGAGCAGTGACAAGTGGAGTACCACAGGGTTCAGTCCTGGGTCCTCTCCTGTTTGGTATCTACTTCTCTGAAGTACAGGCTAACACAGAAGGTCTTTGGCTAATGAAGTTCGCAGATGACTGCAAACTAGGAGCCATAATCAAAACTCCTAACGATGTGGACATCCTACAAAAGGGCTTCACTGAGACAGATGCCTGGTGTCAAAGCCATGGCCTCAAGCTCAATGCCAAAAAGTGCATTGTCATCCCCTTTGGTACAAACTCTGTACCCATGAACTACAACATAGGAGTTAGTATACTTAACACCGAAAGTGTGATAAGAGACCTTGGGACACAGGTGGACAGTAGTCTCTCCTTTGATAATCACATCGCCACAGTAGTCAGAAAATCTTTCTGCGTGGCACACCTCATCACAAAAGGTTTCTCATCTAGAAAGAAAGAGGTCATTGTTCCCCCCCTACTCATCACTCAGTAGACCCATTATAGAGTACAATGCCCCTTTTGGTATGTACTTCGCAAGACATCTACAACAACTGGAAAGGCCGCAGAAATACCTCACAAAGAGGATTAACGGCCTTAAACAGATGCCCTATGCAGACCATCTCAAAAAACTCCAGCTTTACTCCATCGCATATCGCCTACTCAGAGGTGATCTCTGCCTAACATACAAAGCTATGTCAAACCCAGAGCTGTTGGACATGCTTGACTTAAAGAAATCCCAATCCCTCCGAGCTACACACTCTAGGTACCTAAACCTTGTCACCACAACAAACAGAACATGCCAGAGGGATAGATTCCTGTCCCAGAGACTTCCCATACTCTGGAATAAACAACCCATCTATATCAAACAAAGCTCCTCATTAGCACTCGTCAAGAAAAATCTTGATGATTCGATGGGAAATAGGAAATTCACCCCAAGGATCACCTCTGTGACTCTGCTCGATAGTGGCACAGGAAAATAATTTTCTTGGGTGGAAAAAGCCAGGGTACCTTTTTGGCTGAGCTTGTATACGCCCCAGGGCCAATAGCCTAGTACCTACCTATGAACTACATAACAGCAATGGTAGACATGATGTGAAAAATGGCACAACCGCCAGCTCATGTAGTGATATGAAACACAGATGTCACGACATAAATCAACAGAAGGCTATACTCAAAATATACAAACTATACATGGCAAATCTGCAACTTATCTAGGACACCTATGTAGAAGGAATATGAACATTTTAAAACAGAACCAAAGCAAGAGGTTTTAGACAAAATAAATGTGAAGCTCGCTGTAACTTTCACAGCAGCGTACATGCAGATCACAGAAACAAAGAATAAACAACACAGATGTTGCACCAATGAATGTTGAACAGAAGTCCAAAGAGTAGCATAAATTTATATGAGAGTAGGTGTGACTGAGATAAGACAAACAGCTAAAACGGGAAGTGAAATAAATTATCACCTAGAAAAATGCATGTATTACTCTCTAAATATATACAGTGGACTTTAAACAGATATCCAGGTCTGTATTTATTTTTGCTTAGTTATAAGAAATGTGGCAAGCCTTTGGTTTGGTTAGTGCCAAGTCACATGCAGTCCAATACCTTCCTACTCTGCATTCATAGTTTACTTCAGCAATCCGATCACTGTACTGAAAAATCAGTAGGGCAGACTCAACAAGCGGGAGTGTCACTCCAATGCAACAAAAGTACTAACCCATCCCACACTTGACTCTACTGCTTTATGATGCATTGAGTTCCTTATTACTATTATTCTTCACTAACCATTTATAAACTTAACAAATACATAAAATAATTTCACGCTTTTTTTCCATTAGTAATATGAATCCACTGCGCAAAGGATTCAGTCCATGCCCATATGTGATTTATCAACACAGATTTTTCAAATGATGTGACAGGGTTACTCAGTATACAAATAAAAGCAATTACAATAACAGTAAGAGTGTATGGTGTTCAAAAAATGTTCAGAGCTTAACATTTGGGGATTACAAGATAAAAACTAAAAAACAAAGTATATCATTCAAGTCTTTCCATAACCCATGACCATTTCTTCCCTAGTACACCTCTTGTTTTGTATTTTCTAGCCAGCCAGACATAGCCGGCCTTAGGCATAGGCCAACTAGGCAGTTGCCTAGGGTGCCACTCTAGCTGGGGCGCTTTTCCAGTATTTGTTTGGTGTAGGTAGACCAGGATGGGGGCACCAGGTGGTGTGGTGGGGGGCGTCATGGAGCACTTTTGCCTAGGGCACCAGTTGACCTAAGGCCACTCCTAGATGCATTGATAACATTGCATTTATGTTTTATCAGGAACTAATTACAATGTAAAATGATTTTCATTTTACATTATGTGTATGCTATCACAATAGTTACAAATTCGTAACAATACCAAAAGATTAGAGATCAGCAAGGTGCAACTAGCCTTAAGAATCTCTGTCATGAACACATATTACCAAATTTTAACGTGAAGAAAATAGGGTATGTCAAACGTGTTAATGGTTAATTCAACAAAAAGAGAACACATGCAAAAAAGCAGTGGACAACTTGTAAAGGCGTGCAATTGACTATACATGAAATTCAGAATGATAACTGTAGAAATTTAAAAGCAACATGGCTCGTCAAAATAGTGGAATGCATTACAGCACCTGATGATGTAATTATTTTTTAAACACTGGCAAAATGCTTATTGCCTGGAGAGCAATTAAACAGTTTTTATTGCTATTAATACGAGATGCGGTATACAGAGGTTTAAAATGTCCCATTAGAGTACAATATTTTGTCAAGGCATTATACGACTTGAGAATGTTGTACTGAATCTGAACGTCATTATATAACCCACTAGCACCAATATAGACTCATATACGCACAGGCACATGTACGCACACACTATTACAGCATAATCTGCAACATTCATCTATAACAAAATTAAAATAAGATTAACACCTAGATAAAAATGGCATTATATACCGCATTAATGTTCCCTTCCGTCACTCTGTATTTAAGTTTCCTGTCTGCAGATGTTCCCATAATGTAAGCTGAGGAATGTGACCAGACACTAGAATTAAGTTTTGCACATAATAAGCCAGGGTGCACCTGAATACACAATGCATTGCAGAAGAGGCGTGTAAACACGGCAGTCACCACCACAAGACCTGTTATCCTGAGCTGCCTGCAGAACTCGACTGACGAGAACCTGCAGCCCAGCTCACCTGTCAGGAGCCAAACGTGTGCGTCATCTGATCCTCATTAACTCTGCACAAGAAGCTAATAAATTAAAATACAGACACCACACTGCAAAAATAAAATAATTAAAAAAATAAACAAAAAAGTTTCATAATTCAAACTAATAATGATAATCGTCGTATCTAAACACAAGAGCTGCGCTTGACAGTGAAACTCCGAATGGGATATTAAACCCTAGTTTTATCAGAGGTGTTTAAAATAGACCAGATCCTTGGAGAAATAGGTTCATGGAACTATCTCCCCCCAACCCCCATATGAACACCCCACCTCTGCACTTAAGAGCAGTACTTACTGGCTGGTGTGCAGTTCACGCAAATTCCAGTTATGCTTCTTTTTCCTTGTTTTGGCTTGTCTCTTACAGTCCATTCAGTGTGTTAGTAACAATAGCCATTCAACACAAAGGGTGTCAGGAGGTGGGGTACAGCTTTGGCTGACACAGACAGACGGCTCCCTTACTGTTCACAGAGTGGCTTTCGCTCTGTCACCACCGCAAGAACTTTGAGCCAACAGGACTCGATCCTTAATACCGCCCTCTTACGCACGTCAGTGCGCCCAGGTTAGCTCCGAGCCGCCCAGCGTTTGGTGACAGCAGCACCGTTTTCGCCATTGGGTTCTACCGAACGTGTTGCGTGCCCTTGGAAAGGAAAACTTAGGTAGTGGGAGAGCTGTGATCCAACGGAACTACCTGTGTATCCCCCAGAAAAATCTGTTTTTCCTTCTTGGGACCTCTTGTCCAAGCTTACAATGTTCACCCACCTGTCGTATGTCTTCACCTCTGTTTGGGACACCTGTTTACATCCCACCTGCCGGCTATCGGAACAGGAAACTAAGGCTTAAATTAATACAGGCTAAACGGGGAATGCATCTTTAAAAGACTTCTCTTTATTCAGAAAGCTAATTGATGTGAGTTTTATTATCAGATTCCTATCCAAGAAAAAGGGAGTCATTATTTTACATTCAGCTGAAGTTTATGGCGTAACCCTCAAAACCATTGCAAGACTTTGTAGGTAGGAACACTCCCTGAACCATTGCAAGACTTTGTAGGTAGGAACACTCCCTGTACATCTAAATGTCTTAAACATTGTAATCTTTAAGACAGCAAATATGTAAATGTATGTAAACGTGTAAATTAATGCCTAAAAGATTGATCTACAGCGAGAAATAGTAGAAAACGTATTTTATTGCTGTAGGGAGCAACAGGTGAAAGTGATGAGTACACTTTTGTAAACATGTCGGAATCTTTATTGGAAAGATGCCTACATTTGTTTAATGAGGTGGGTTGAGAAGACAACGTGAGTCCATGACTACAAAGTAGAAAGTTCTCTCTGCATTACCCCATTCTCGGCAAGACAAAACTGTAAAATATCATCTGCTTATTTTATTTGTTCTCTTCATCTCTTTAAGTATACACTACTAACGCAGAAAAAAAAATATCCATCACCAGTAATAAAATCAAAGCTTCAAGTTAATATATATATATATATATATATATATATATATATATATATATATATATATTCTACATTTTTCTTCCCCACCTTACCACCTTATTAAAACACATCAGATTTATCCATCCTACCCCTGGTCGAAAAAAAACGATCAAATACCCACCCCACCCCCCCATACTACCAGCATTGCAAGAACACCAAAAACAGCACCACAACTCAAAGTGCTAAAAATCACAAATATCAGCCTGAGAGGCATGTCAAACAAACCAGCTGATTAGCATGCTTTCATATCCCATCATACCCAAGATATACTAGTAGCTACTTAAACTTGGTTAAAAATCCACCATTAAAGGCAATAAATTACTTCCCCCAGTAAAGAGCATACTTAGAGCAGATTGTTTAGGCAAACAAGCAGGTGGAGTAGATATTCTACATCCCAGCCATTTATACATCTCACCATATCATCAAAGCAACTCCAATTCAAGAAAGCAGAATACTAATTTCCTTCCTAAAAATTAACTGCCACAAAAGTCTGAGTATGATCGCAGTATACATTTCTCATGGAATTCCAGTACTTGAAAACATTCTATCCTGGGCATGCACTATTATACCCCGAGAGACTATAATTATGAGAGACTTTAATATCTACTGGCTCCAAATTAAGTCTGACAGCCCAACAGCCAGTATAAATCTTTTTGATTTAAGCAACTTACAGATATCCAGACTAAATACAAAAACACACAAAGAGAGCATCAATCCTAGCTTTGATATTAACATCCCCCTGCCTAGTACTCTTAGTGAGCATCTGCCCCCATTCATCAAGAGAACCCCTTCTCACTCTCCAAAGCAACAGCAGTTTAAATTTGTACCTAAATTAACCAGTTTTAACACAGAACAGTTCACCTCATATCTCAAGACTTACAACTGGTCAGACCTAAAAACCCTGCTACTCGAGGAAGCACTGCTGCACTTCAACGAAACATTCCTCTCCATACTAAATGAATGCACCCCACTAAGAAAAAAAAGATAGTCAAATTAAACCCTAAAACTAGAGACTTAATGAAACAAAGGGATAAGGCCTGGAAAATACTGCAGACTATACAAACATGATAAACCCTGCAAGATTTGAGGTATATAAGACATGCAACTGTGTGTGGTATTAGACTAGACAAAAATAATCACTATTCCCCTTTGCAAGAAAAACATCAAAATAATCCTAGATTATTTTGGACATACATATCAAACCTGTTAACACCCAGAATGCAACTCACTATCAAGTCCAGCCCCTAATGACACACCAACAAAAGTAGCACAGAAATTCCACAACCACTTTATATAATCCACAATCTCTGTGCTAAAAATAACATCAGCTGTGACCCTATACCTTTGTTAGAATCCAAACCCTGCAAATAACACTTCTCATTAAGACCTGTGTCCAACACATTCATGAAAAAATACCCCTTAACCTAAAAAGTACCTCCTTGTCAGCATATAGCCTCAATATCTAAAAATAACTGCAGAGGCTGTCACCCACCCCTTAACATTTTTAATAAATACTTCCGTCAGTGGATTTCCCATCCTACCATCTGGAAAAAAGTTATATATAGTACCATTCCACAAAGGGGGCTCATCCAATGACTTTGACAACATCTGGACCATTGCAATATTACCTCCTGTATCCAAAGTTCTTGAGATGTGTATTCAAAAACAACTCTTGGACTATTATATTACTAATAACCTTTTCCCCAACACAGTATTGCTTTCAACCAAACGAAAGCACTGCCACAGCTTTATTAGAATTTACTAATACTATCAATAAAAATAGAACTCCAGGAACCTGGTCTGTTCTCTGTTTCTTGAGCTATCTAAAGCTTTTGACACTGTCTCATACCACTTTTTATTGCAAAATTTTCTTTTGGCCATTCACTGTCCTTCCTCTCCTGGTTTAACAGCTATTTTTCAGACAGATACCAAGCTGTCAAAGGGAAAACACAGTATTCCACCTTCATGCCAGTCAAAGTTGGTGTCCCACGAGGATTCATGTTGGACCAGTAATATTTAATGCATTTATAAATTATCTCCATACTTCAGCCACACATGCATTTCTAATACAGTATGCCAATGATTCACCCTTGATTTGTTCTGCCCTGATCCTGAGCAATTTACAAGAAATTACCCAAGAAGCCTTCACTTCCATAGAAACCTGGCCAGACAACTCTTAACTATTATTAAATCCTAATAAAACTAAACATCTCTTTGCTTCCAAGCCTTACTTTCAGAACTAAGACCACTTACATTTAACAACACCAAGACAGAGCTAGTCCCCACACTAAAAATGTGGGTGTCTCCATAGATGATAGTTTGAAATTTGAGCCTCATATCCAAATAGTAATTAAAAAGATACACCAAAAGCTAGGTCTGCTGTACAGAGCAAAAACATACATCACAGATAAAGGCAAGAAAACAACTGCAAAACAAAACTAGTCACTACCTATTTTACTATATGCATCACAGATCTTCATAAACCTGTTGGTGCTCCAGAAAACAAAACTTAAGCAGTACTATAACAAAATTGCAAAATTTGCCACAAACTCCGTACTACACTAACCATTGTTCTCAGATTGCTGAATTTGGTCAAACAACCCAATATGTTGCACCAATAGCAACATTGACTTAATATACCAAAATGCCAAAAAAAACAAGCTCTTACTCTTCACACCTAACAGTAAGTCCCCCCAATCAATTTCTCAATCAAATCAAATAATGGTACCATCATAATCCCAGACTCTACCACCAAATTATTAGGAGTTTTAATTGACAATAACCTTTCATTTGACAATCATATAAATAACATATTATGGTTCTTGGGCGTTCAGCGGTTGCCTTTTTAACGCCACTTTTTCACTTTTGAACATTATAAAAATCATAAATAGAAAATCGGGCTCCCTATATAGAATAAAACACTTCTTAACACCAACAGCCAGAACTACAATTGCCCGCTCCCATCTAATATCCAATCTTCTCTATGCTTCCTCTATATATACTAACCTAAAGAAAAAGAATCTCACTAAACTAATTAATTCCTGTAATAATATTACCAGGTTTGCCGCTGGGAACCCATTTAGAATGCACCTCTGTCTGAACCTAAAGCAGCTTGACTTGCTTGAACTAAAAAACTTACTGATACTTTCCCAACTTACTATTGTTCATAGGATATTCTACCAACCTAACATCACACCAATACTCTCCGACCTTATTACCCCCTATGCTAACCTCAATTCCTTATGCTCTTCTACTAAACTACTGGCTAGCACTATTAAGTCTAATAACTTAGCAGGCGACTCCTTGTTTTCTAATACAGCTGGAAAATATTGGAACATGTTGCTATCAGATCTAACGGTACTTCCCTCCTTCCCACTCTTTAAGCAAAGGTTGAAGCAACATCTTAAAACACACTGGTTATGCCCCTGCTGTTACCCTGACTAATTGTCTGCTATCTGTTTTGTCATTTTGTCTATCCTGTCTCCCCTCACCTTTTTTTTAACACTACCTACCCCTGGGTAGCAGAAACTGTTTTAAATTATTGTTGTAATTAGGATATGAAACAACTGTTAACATATTGTAAACAACCTCATATAGTTCACTGTAAGAGTACCTAATCTCCTTTTCAAAGTTTTTTTTTTATTTTATATTTCTGTAAATATTTCTTTTTTTTTAATATGGTGTTTATGTATATAGTATGCCCTTGTAACTACTGTTCTCTCACTTATTTTTTTGTCTTACATTTCTTACATTTTTACTTTTTTTCTCTTACAATTTGTGCATTATAATTTTTTTTTCAAATGTTACTGTGGAACTTTTCTCCCCGGGACTCTGCTGAAAATGGAAATATATCCAGTTGGACTAGCCCGGTTAACAAATGTAAAATAAAAAAAAATAAAATAAATAAATACAACCTAAAACAAATGTCCAGCCCACAAATGATTAATCTAGTCATATAACCCAAGTAGAAATCTAAGATCTTAATGGATAAATGTCTACTGTCGATTACTAAATATCAAAATACATCAGGGGATGTACTCTACTCTAACTATGTCTCTAAAGATCTTGAACCAAATACCCCCCCCAGCAAATTAAAGAACCACAATCTTTTTAAGTCACAGTTCAAACAACACCTAAGACAATCTTGGATCTGTTAATGACTTTCCCCATGTTAATGGTACACAAACATCCACACATACATTTTTGAGCCTCTTATAAAATTACTATTTATTTTACTTGGAAAGAAATTCATGAAATATTGCAAATATAAATTTCCCATTGTACTGTCTGGTGTAAATAGAAATTGTTTTCCTTTCCATGTAAGAAAACGTTTGTATCTACATTCTACAGTCGCTTTATAACACACGTCCAGCATCTATGTACACTATGTACACATTCTTGTTGGATATGTTGTCCATTTCAAGTACCTTATACAGTATCTTTTACTTTGCAGTAATTGTCATCTAACCTTGTACACTCTATAATTGTAATCTTTATAATCTAAAATTGTGTCTACTTCATTGTACTGTCATATGCAGCTTTTTTCCCCGGGTCTCTGCTGAAAAGGGGCTATTATGCCCAGTCAGACTATCCCAGTCAACAAATGTAAAATAAATAAATAAATAAAATTAAGTTTATATTAACATATCTAGTACTGCTTTATAAATGACAACCAAAGGCATTGTTCAAGAAAGACAGATAGTTTAGATAAAAAAAAACAGTGTTAAGTTCCACACGTTTTTCTGTAAGTAGAAGATACAATGAAGGAAAATGTTCTTGGTGCAAGACATATTCCTTAGTTTTCTAAAACATCTACTAAACTTACTTTGAAATTTTTTTATCATGTTCATTGTCAACACATTCAGAAATCCACACTGTAACAGTAAGTTCCAAAACTGTCTGAATCTGAGAGATAAAAATAATAAAAAAAAGAATAGAGAGTTGCAACAGTACTAAATACGCACCTGACTGATTTATATGTTGCTAAGTACCTAAATATAGTGTGACTTTAAACTGAAACTCATGCCAGCTACTACTCCTCTCATATTTGTCTGAAGTGAAAGTTTGTATTATATAATTATTAATAGTAGTAGTAGCAGTACAATTATTAGTGATGGTGACAAACTGCTAAGCTATATGCATTCTCAGAAATAATTAAGAATACAAAACTCATTTAGGGACTTCCCAATTGACAATAAATTGTTTAAGCAGAATTGCCTGTGGATCTTCTTCTTAAAACATAAATAGACAAATGCAATAGCCCTCCTCTGATTTAATAAAGATTTGTATTGTGTGTCCATTATGCATTTTGCAGTCATTTTAAATAACTACTGGGTGTGCAAATTGGATCCAGTAATAGTTCACATCAGTGTTGGAGTGGTGCTATATATGTATATATACACATATTATATATATATATATAATCTCCAATATGTTACAATGACAATAACAATATATAATATATATTGCTGCAGAGTAGCCACTGGGCATCATGAGTATTGGCTCTAGATGATTTTGTCACTGTTGAAGTGACATCCTAAATTCATCCATAAACTGAGGAAATGGGAGTAGATGGCATATGTGTGTGTGTGTGTGTGTGTGTGTGTGTGTGTGTGTGTGTGTGTGTGTGTGTGTGTGTGTGTGTGTATAGATACTGACATGAGCAAACACTTTTTAGTACTGTAAAAAAATAAACAAAAGCTCATGTGAGTGAGTATTCTGTTAAATGGAGTTTCTGTTGGCAACCTTTAGTATTGGATCACAATGTAGCACATTAAGAGAATTTGCCCTTACATCTCTGTTGTGTATTCTTGAAGTATGTATATATAATTAGCAGGGGGTGTAGAAGGGTTCAGGGGGATTTGCCCTCCTGAAAAAAAACTATTTTCAGTTTTTTGATGTTCTGTCATTTTACAGTTCAATGTAAAATAATTGCTTTGTCTGTATTTTCTCTTATGAGCTGTGATAATAGGGGCCACTGCCAGCCATCCCAGAAGTAGGGCAGTGGATGTTTATCATATGCCAGCACAGCTGGCTGGAAATTTGTAAATAATCATATGTCATTTGTATATCAAACTGATTTGTACGGATGCTTGTGCTGAAAATGTGTTTGTGAGGTTTGCTTGTGTTAAAAATGTATCAACAGTGTGTCCTGTTGGCAAGAAAATAAATGTACATGTATTATTATAACTGAATAAAAATGTATATGTTTTTAAAAAGGATACTGGAAGAGAGGTTAATAACAATGCAGCTGCAGCAAATAGGGACTGCAATCCCCTCCTTGAGGTCCTGGAACTCAGATGGCAAATACTGCTTAGGGCTGACATCCCCCTCCCGACCTTAACAGAAACTTAAATGTAAGTGCTATCTAAAGTGGATCCGGTAGGAAATGATATCAGAACACACCAGTTAAATACACCTTATGCTGCTGTGTAACTTTGTATTTCTAAATGAGTTTGAGCTATACAAGCCTAAAGAACAAAAGTGTTCAAATACCAGGCAATTTCTAAGCTGAATTAAAGTTCATTATGAAAAATATCAAAGCTTCTAACCAAACAACAGATTTGAGTCTTTCTTCCAGCAGAGTTTGATTCTTACAAATTTTAAAATATATCTGAAATTAAATTATTTTATGGGTTAAACCATAAAGATGTTTCAGAGCGTTGCTATGGATATTGTGGGGCCTCTGAATACCCTAAGTTCCACAGGGAAGAAATATATCCTGGTGTTAGTAGATTATGCTACTAGATACTCTGAGGCAGTGGCTCTATCCTCCATTGAGGCAGAGAAGGTGGCAAATGATTTGTTAGAGATTTTCAGCAGGGTAGGTTTCCTGAGAGAAATATTGACTGACAGAGGTTTCATTTTTATGTCAGACCTGCTGGCTTGTCTGTGGAAGCACTGTGAGGTGAAGTACATAAAGACCACCACCTACCATCCCCAGACTAATGGTCTTGTAGAGAGGATAAACGCTACACTAAAGACCATGCTACGGGCATTTGCAGACCAGTTTAAGAGAGCGTGGGACAAATATTTGCCCCAACTGTTGTTTGCTTACAGAGACATACTGCAGGAATCCACAGGTTTTTCACCCTTTGAGTTGCTGTACAGGCATATGGTGAGGGGGGCCTTTAGATTTGATTCATGATGAGTGAGAAAGTAAGTGTGAATCCCACAAGGAGTCTGTTGTGGCATATGCCCTAAACCTCAAGACAAGGCTTAGGGAACTCATGGGCTTGGCCCAGAAGAACCTGTCAGGAGCCCAACAGCAGAAAAAGGTCTCGTATGACAGGAATGCTCAAGCCAGAGAGCATTCTGTGGGACAGCGGGTGATGATTCTTATTCCTGTCAGAAACAATAAGCTGCAGGCAGCTTGGGAGGGACTCTTCAAAGTAGTATGGAAGGTCAGTGACGTTAACTACATGGCAAAACTGCTAGACAGGAGGCAGGGGCACAAAATGTACCATGTTAACATGATGAAACCTTACCATGATAGGACGCCACTTGTGCTAAGTATTTGCAGTAGGAGGTAGGAGGAGTTTGAGGGGGATCTATGGCTACAGCGATCTAGCCAGCAAAATGCCAAGTCACTATGGTGAAGCCTAGGGTTGCAGGCATATGATATGACAGTGGTGGGGGCTGTAGTGGGGGAACTGTAGTGGGGTCAACAATGCCAATGCAGGTGGGATTTCAAGAAAGAGTATGGGATAATCTATTCCCAGACAAACTCATTCCTGTCAAGCAATGTTTCTCAAGGGTAACTTGAAAAACTAGCTTGAGTCTTCAAAGGGGGGAGAGATGTGATGAAAGAAGGTATTGCCAGCCATGCCAGGAGAAGTAGGGCAGTGGATGTGTAACATATGCCAGCACAGCTAGCTGGAATTTTATAAATAATTATATGCCATTTGTATATCAAACTGATTTTTACAGATGCTTGTGATGAAAATGTATTTGTGAAGTTTGCTTGTGTTAGAAAGGGTCTATAGTAGAACATCGAAGTATTACTACTTCGAATGTTCTAATATCGAACGCTTTGCATCGAACTTTGAAAATAGCAAAGCTGCAGAATATCAAATACTTTCCTAGGGAAAGTATTTTGTGGGCCGTTTCTGCAGCTTCACTATTTCCTTGTCTGTGGAGCGAAGGTTATGGACCGGGTTAAGGTAAGTATGCGAATGAAGGTGAGTGTGCAATAGGGACCTTAGGGTTAGGGAGCGGGAAAGGTGAGTGTGTGATAAGGACTTTAGGGTTAGGGTGCGGGTAAGGTGAGTGTGTGATAGGGAGTTTAGGGTTAGGGAGCGGGTAAGGTGAGTGTGCGGTAGTTACGGACCTTAGGGTTAGGGTTGGGTTAAGGTAAGTGGATAGCTAGTAGTGTATGTATGGTTTAGTGTAGGGTTTTGTGAAGTGTATGTGTGTGGATTCTGTATTTTGATATGCTTGTATTGTGTGTATGTTTGTTGGAACAGCGAATCTTTTCCCTAGGAAAAAATTTGCTGTTCTGAGTGTTCAATGTTATGGTGTTTCGAGTGAAATGATTCGATATTAGAACATTCGATGCAGTAATACTTCGATGTTCTGGTATAGACCCGTTAAAAATGTATTAACAGTATGCTCTGCTGGCAAGAAAAGAAATTTACAAATATTATTGTAACTGAATTAAATGTATATGTTTTAACAGAGTAACAGAGGATACTGGAAGAGAAGAGGTTGATCACAACCCAGCTGCAGCAAACTTTAAACTATATCTTTACTTTATGGGTTAAGCCATAAAGATGTTATCCCACAGTTCTGAATGGAGCCAGAGACACAATGTCTGTGCTAGAGAATAG